>NC_042961.1:2537748-2695248 GCF_901001165.1 Salmo trutta | reverse complement strand
TATATGCAAACATTCCATTGTCATGAATATTGTGAAAATAGGGGAAAACAAAATGTTCTTATTCTGCTCTAATCTAATGAGGAAGCAGCTTGGTGGAGAGAGCCCTAATCTAATGAGGAGGCAGCTTGGTGGAGAGAGCCCTAATCTAATGAGGAGGCAGCTTGGTGGAGAGAGCTCTAATCTAATGAGGAGGCAGCTTGGTGGAGAGAGCTCTAATCTAATGAGGAGGTAGCTTGGTGGAGAGAGCCCTAATCTAATGAGGAAGCAGCTTGGTGGAGAGAGCTCTAATCTAATGAGGAAGCAGCTTGGTGGAGAGAGCCCTAATCTAATGAGGAGGCAGCTTGGTGGAGAGAGCCCTAATCTAATGAGGAGGCAGCTTGGTGGAGAGAGCTCTAATCTAATGAGGAAGCAGCTTGGTGGAGAGAGCCCTAATCTAATGAGGAGGCAGCTTGGTGGAGAGAGCTCTAATCTAATGAGGAGGTAGCTTGGTGGAGAGAGCTCTAATCTAATGAGGAGGCAGCTTGGTGGAGAGAGCTCTAATCTAATGAGGAGGCAGCTTGGTAGAGAGAGCCCTAATCTAATGAGGAGGCAGCTTGGTGGAGAGAGCACTAATCTAATGAGGAGGTAGCTTGGTGGAGAGAGCCCTAATCTAATGAGGAAGCAGCTTGGTGGAGAGAGCTCTAATCTAATGAGGAAGCAGCTTGGTGGAGAGAGCCCTAATCTAATGAGGAGGCAGCTTGGTGGAGAGAGCCCTAATCTAATGAGGAAGCAGCTTGGTGGAGAGAGCCCTAATCTAATGAGGAGGCAGCTTGGTGGAGAGAGCTCTAATCTAATGAGGAGGTAGCTTGGTGGAGAGAGCCCTAATCTAATGAGGAAGCAGCTTGGTGGAGAGAGCTCTAATCTAATGAGGAAGCAGCTTGGTGGAGAGAGCTCTAATCTAATGAGGAGGCAGTTTGGTGGAGAGAGGCCTAATCTAATGAGGAAGCAGCTTGGTGAAGAGAGGCCTAATCTAATGAAGAGGCAGCTTGGTGGAGAGAGCCCTAATCTAATGAGGAGGCAGCTTGGTGGAGAGAGCTCTAATCTAATGAGGAGGTAGTTTGGTGGAGAGAGCCCTAATCTAATGAGGAGGCAGCTTGGTGGAGAGAGCTCTAATCTAATGAGGAGGCAGCTTGGTGGAGAGAGGCCTCATCTAATGAGGAGGTAGCTTGGTGGAGAGAGGCCTAATCTAATGAAGAGGCAGCTTGGTGGAGAGAGCCCTAATCTAATGAGGAGGCAGCTTGGTGGAGAGAGCTCTAATCTAATGAGGAGGTAGTTTGGTGGAGAGAGCCCTAATCTAATGAGGAGGCAGCTTGGTGGAGAGAGCTCTAATCTAATGAGGAGGCAGCTTGGTGGAGAGAGGCCTCATCTAATGAGGAGGTAGCTTGGTGGAGAGAGGCCTAATCTAATGAGGAGGCAGCTTGGTGGAGAGAGTCCTAATCTAATGAGGAGGCAGCTTGGTGGAGAGAGCCCTAATCTAATGAGGAGACAGTTTGGTGGAGAGAGCCCTAATCTAATGAGGAGACAGTTTGGTGGAGAGAGCCCTAATCTAATGAGGAGACAGTTTGGTGGAGACAGCCCTAATCTAATGAGGAGGCAGCTTGGTAGAGAGAGCCCTAATCTAATGAGGAGGTAGCTTGGTGGAGAGAGGCCTAATCTAATGAGGAGGTAGCTTGGTGGAGAGAGCCCTAATCTAATGAGGAGGCAGTTTGGTGGAGAGAGCTCTAATCTAATGAGGAGACAGCTTGGTGGAGAGAGCCCTAACCTAATGAGGAGGCAGTTTGGTGGAGAGAGGCCTAATCTAATGAGGAGGCAGCTTGGTGGAGAGAGCCCTAATCTAATGAGGAGACAGTTTGGTGGAGAGAGCCCTAATCTAATGAGGAGGCAGCTTGGTGGAGAGAGCCCTAATCTAATGAGGAGGCAGTTTAGTGGAGAGAGCCCTCAATTTACGAGGTAGCAGTTTGGTGTAGAGGGTCCTAATCTAATGAGGAGACAGTTTGGTGGAGAGAGCCCAAATCACACTCTTAATCTCTTTCTCTCTGGCACACACACACACACACACACAGTCTGAGCTGAGTGCCCTGATGTCAAATAGAGTCCTCTAATCATAGTGTGTCACATTGAGAGTGGCTGACATTTGAATTTAAATCCTGACACCATCAGATAACATCACAGTCAATATATAGGGGCCCTGGTTTAAAGTAGACCACTAAATAGGGAGTAAGGTTCCATTTGAGACATAGTCAGTGTTTTCCTCGTGTTTCGTTTGGACGTGCAGCTACTTACTCTAATGGTTACGCTAACTCTTTACATACATGTTGCTATAGATACAGAGTGGGTAGGAAGGTATGTCAACATACATATTTTGACATTTTCAGAAAACAAGAATGAAGGATTTTCAGTTCAGAAAGATCATTTTGAGAAAGGATGTTTTTTGTGTGTTTACTGTATTTGCTGTTACAGTACTGTACTGTTCAGTCTGTTCACTCTGTGGAATATTGAAGGGTTTGTGGAGTTCAAGGTTAGCTACAGAGAGAAGGGAAAACCGTAGGAAACAATATGGATGTGTGGTGGATGCTGTTAAGCCCAATACCCTTTAGAAAAACATAAACAATATGGATTTTCTACACTGAGTGTACAAAACATTAAGAATACCTTCCTAATATTGAGTTGCACCCACTCCTTTTGCCCTCAGAACAGCCTCAATGCATTGGGGCATGGACTCTACAAGGTGTCTAAAGTGTTCCACAGGGATGCTGGTCCATGTTGGCTCCAATGCTTCCCACAGCTGTGTCAAGTTGACTGGATGTCCTTTGGGTGGTGGGCCATTCGTGATACACACGGGAAACTGTGTGAAAAACACAGCAGCGTTGCAGTTCTTTACATAAACCAGTGCGCCTGGCACCTACTACTATACCCCGTTCAAAGGCACTTCAATATGTTGTCTTGCCCATTCACCCTTCTGTAACCTGTCTCCTCCCCTTCATCTACACTTATTGAAGTGGATTTAACAAGTGACATCAATAAGGGATCATAGCTTTCACCTGGATTCAACTGGTCAGTCTATGTCATGGAAAGAGTCGGTGTTCTTAATGGTTTGTCCACTCAGTGTCTTTTTCTCTTGGAAATATGCGTTTTATTTTCCTCAGCTTGTATCACCACCACCTGGGTGATAGAACATCCTTTATGCCCTCACCACTACCTGGGTGATAGAACGTCCTTCATGTCCTCACCACCACCTGGGTGATAGAACATCCTTCATGTCCTCACCACTACCTGGGTGATAGAACATCCTTCATGTCCTCACCACTACCTGGGTGATAGAACATCCTTCATGTCCTCACCACTACCTGGGTGATAGAACATCCTTCATGTCCTCACCACCACCTGGGTGATAGAACATCCTTCATGTCCTCACCACCACCTGGGTGATAGAACATCTTTTATGCCCTCACCACCACCTGGGTGATAGAACATCCTTTATGCCCTCACCACTACCTGGGTGATAGAACATCCTTTATGCCCTCACCACTACCTGTGTGATAGAACATCCTTTATGCCCTCACCACCACCTGGGTGTTAGAACATCCTTCATGTCCTCACCACTACCTGGGTGATAGAACATCCTTCATGTCCTCACCACCACCTGGGTGATAGAACATCCTTTATGACCTCACCACTACCTGGGTGATAGAACATCCTTTATGCCCTCACCACTACCTGGGTGATAGAACGTCCTTTATGCCCTCAATGGCCATTGTCATGTCTTGTCATTCAATAGGAGTTAGCAACACAGCGCAAACTGATCTGGGACCTGGCGATCATATTTATAACAGCAGAGATAATACTAAACTTCCTGTCTTACAGCACAAACTGATCTGGGACCTGGCTATTACATTTATAACAGCAGAGATAATACTAAACTTCTGTTCTTACAGCTCAAACTGATCTGAGACCTGGCTATCACATATATAACGTCAGAGATAATACTAAACCTCCTCTCTTACTTATTCTCTTCATGATGCTGTGCTGTATGTCATTTCTGGAAGGATTTAGATTGCAGTGTTATTTTTTGGCTTGTAGGAAATATTTTCCCACAGTTGTGGGTGGATTCAATAGGCTACACACAGTTCAAATAAATCTGCAGGCCTCAATCTCAAATGAATGGGAATGATTATTCATTTATTTTATTTTCATTTGGGAATCTGACCTCTTCATTTACTTGAAATAGGCATCTGTTTTCTCTGCCTAGAAGCAATGTTGTGTATTTTCCCCATTGCAAGCTTTGATTGAATGGCAGCCAGCCATGTCAGCCAAGGTCTTATAATGTGTTAGACATTCATTCCCATGGGGAGAGGAGAACACAATATAAACTTCTACTGTACTTGGTGGAAATAGTTAATGTTGTAGCTCACAGAGCTTCTGGTATGTGGTCTGTTGTAGTGTATAGTAATACAGTACTCCTAGCTACAGGAGTTAGGACCAGACTACATGAGGTGAACTCAGAACTCAGAATAACAACAGCAGGCTTTATGGTGTCTATTGATTTGTGTTGTTCAAACCGTCGGTTTACAACGAATATAATAACACAAGCTACTCCCAATAAGTCAGCCTTAAGGCTTCCTGTATCAGTATAGATTGGGTGGGAGCAGGGGAAGGGTCGCTAGGTTATATTTTTAATGGTTGTGGGTGCATCCCAAATGGCACCCTATTTCTTACATAATGCACTTCCTGATGGATCTGGTCAAAAGTAGTGCACTATTTAAGGAATAGAGTGCCATTTTGGACATAGCACCACCATGTTCAGTTCATACTGACGGAGTGTGAGGAAAGATGTGGAATGCTTGAGGCCACCTAGAGAGAAGAGACCAATCACTACTCTCAGTGCTATCACACAGATGTAACCTAACATAGCAGGCGCAAAAACAGTTCCCACATCCGGTTTCAGAAGAAAAAGAAGCTACTGTAGGTTGAATTAGCTGTATTTCTGAAAAATGGATGCATCCGGTTACTGTAACACCCCGCTTAGGGTACACAGGATGTCAGGGAATACACACAGAACACCAGAGATCTTCCACAACCGCTGAACCTGTCAATAGGAGGTTATGCCTGGGCTCTACCTACCGTTGTTGAACCTGTCAATAGGAGGTTATGCCTGGGCTCTACCTACCGTTTTTGAACCTGTCAATAGGAGGTTATGCCTGGGCTCTACCTACCGTTGTTGAACCTGTCAATAGGAGGTTATGCCTGGGCTCTACCTACCATTGTTGAACCTGTCAATAGGAGGTTATGCCTGGGCTCTACCTACCATTGTTGAACCTGTCAATAGGAGGTTATGCCTGGGCTCTACCTACCGTTGTTGAACCTGTCAATAGGAGGTTATGCCTGGGCTCTACCTACCATTGTTGAACCTGTCGATAGGGGGTCACACCTGGGCTCTACCTACCGTTGTTGAACCTGTCGATTGGGGGTCACGCCCGGGCTCTACCTACCGTTGTTGAACCTGTCGATTGGGGGTCACGCCCGGGCTCCACCTACCGTTGTTGAACCTGTCGATTGGGGGTTACGCCTGGGCTCCACCTACCGTACAACCTATTGTGCTTGTTTATGATATTTGATGGAGGATGGGATTTGTACCCTGTGGATACCTCACTATCCTTTGTCAAATGTAGTGTATAGTGCCCTGATCCCCAAGACTATTCTGTCCTAGAAAAAGCAATGTATATGACCCTTGACAAGAAGCTCAACAGGAATTCATGCTCATATCAGCTCTCCCTGCAAATAACCACAAAGAGGGGGAGGGGGAGGAGGAACAGGAAGAGAGGGAAGCTGCATTGCACTCAGAGAGCAGAGGTAAAAAACATGCTGCATGCCACTGAGGGAGCATCCACAGACAATCAGTTCAAACTGACTATAGAAACTCAGATTGAGCTGTTGCTATAAAGCCGTGAAACAGCCATTCAATAAACACTGTGGAAATACAAAACCAATATAGAAACCAAATACAAACCAGACTTAACAATAACAGCAGAATGTTATCCCTACATAACAGGCATCAATAATTCACTAGCCAAACAGAGGAGCACCGACCAGTCACAGAGGGGAGCTCTGTAAAGGACGTCACGCTGCTTGATTAGCGATTACAGCTTCCTCCTGAAGCGTCTTACCAGTTGGCGCCAAGTGAAAAAGCTAACTATTCACTGACGTAAGTGGAGACACCTCAGACTGAGGAATACGTTTCACAAATCCCCATGTTAAAACAACTGTAGTGCAGAATAAAGGGAATAGACTACCATTTGGGACGCAACCATTGTATGTAGACATGGAGGGCTAGAAGGGCTGAGGGGAAGGAAAGAGACAAAGAAAGAGAGAAAGAAATCAAGAGAGAATATGCAAGTTACAATATATTTGCTAAGATGTAGAGCCTAATGTTGTGTGCACGACCAGGGTCTGATTGGTGTGCTGAGACATGTCACAGATGTTTAATTGATTCTGGGGAGGGAGGGGGGAGGGGGAGAGAGAGAGGAGGGAGAGAGGATATTCTCATTAAGTCCCTCCCTGGTGTAAAATCCAGTGAATCAGTGGTCAGTGCTAAAATGGAAAGAGAACAAGGGAGAAAGAGGCAGGCAGGCAGCATTATTGAATCAACTATGCGTTTAGAACTAGTAAGCTGTTGATTGTAATTGATAATCACTGGGATTAGTTATTGTCCCCCTAGCTACCAGCAGTGAACATTATGTAGGGTATTTGAAATGTTGCTCGCCTGCCAAGAACCTTTGTTAGCAGCGACTAATGAAAAGAAAATGGGGATGGGGAAAAGGCAGTATTCTAAAACAGGCCATCATCCTTATATCATTGTGAGGTGGTGGTACGGCATGGTGTCTGTGGTACGGCATGGTGTCTGTGGTACGGCATGGTGAATCAACAGTGCCGTCTCGTGGCAGCTGCTAGTACTGCTGATTCTGATGACGTGTGGGAAACGAAATAATCAAAGACATTTATGGAATAGTGATGTTAAGATTGATGTAGTAAGAGCTGTATATAGAGATATGGTGATATAGAGATACATTGGTTCTGGGTGTAACACACAGTTCGGTGTGTAATATTTCAGCTTATGTACACTTCTATTTCATCCAGGTCTATAGTGTTTCATGTCCATAGGACTAAGATATGTAGGCTACTGTCAGTTATCCTCACTGGGGCTTCTAGTCTATTCTATTCTATACTGTCAGTTATCCTCACTGGGGCTTCTAGTCTATTCTATTCTATACTGTCAGTTATCCTCACTGGGGCTTCTAGTCTATTCTATTCTATACTGTCAGTTATCCTCACTGGGGCTTCTAGTCTATTCTATACTGTCAGTTATCCTCACTGGGGCTTCTAGTCTAGTCTATTCTATACTGTCAGTTATCCTCACTGGGACTTCTAGTCTATTCTATTCTATACTGTCAGTTATCCTCACTGGGGCTTCTAGTCTATTCTATTCTATACTGTCAGTTATCCTCACTGGGGCTTCTAGTCTATTCTATACTATACTGTCAGTTATCCTCACTGGGGCTTCCTAGTCTATTCTATACTGTCAGTTATCCTCACTGGGGCTTCTAGTCTATTCTATACTGTCAGTTATCCTCACTGGGGCTTCTAGTCTATTCTATACTGTCAGTTATCCTCACTGGGGCTTCTAGTCTATTCTATTCTATACTGTCAGTTATCCTCACTGGGGCTTCTAGTCTATTCTATTCTATACTGTCAGTTATCCTCACTGGGGCTTCTAGTCTATTCTATACTGTCAGTTATCCTCACTGGGGCTTCCTAGTCTATTCTATACTGTCAGTTATCTTCACTGGGGCTTCTAGTCTATTCTATACTGTCAGTTATCCTCACTGGGGCTTCTAGTCTATTCTATACTGTCAGTTATCTTCACTGGGGCTTCTAGTCTATTCTATACTGTCAGTTATCCTCACTGGGGCTTCTAGTCTATTCTATTCTATACTGTCAGTTATCCTCACTGGGGCTTCTAGTCTATTCTATACTATACTGTCAGTTATCCTCACTGGGGCTTCTAGTATATTCTATACTATACTGTCAGTTATCCTCACTGGGGCTTCTAGTATATTCTATTCTATACTGTCAGTTATCCTCACTGGGGCTTCTAGTATATTCTATTCTATACTGTCAGTTATCCTCACTGGGGCTTCTAGTCTATTCTATACTATACTGTCAGTTATCCTCACTGGGGCTTCTAGTATATTCTATTCTATACTGTCAGTTATCCTCACTGGGGCTTCTAGTCTATTCTATTCTATACTGTCAGTTATCCTCACTGGGGCTTCTAGTCTATTCTATACTGTCAGTTATCCTCACTGGGGCTTCTAGTCTATTCTATACTGTCAGTTATCCTCACTGGGGCTTCTAGTCTATTCTATACTGTCAGTTATCCTCACTGGGGCTTCTAGTCTAGTCTATTCTATACTGTCAGTTATCCTCACTGGGGCTTCTAGTCTATTCTATACTGTCAGTTATCCTCACTGGGGCTTCTAGTCTATTCTATTCTATTCTATTCTATACTGTCAGTTATCCTCACTGGGGCTTCTAGTCTATTCTATTCTATACTGTCAGTTATCCTCACTGGGGCTTCCTAGTCTATTCTATTCTATACTGTCAGTTATCCTCACTGGGGCTTCTAGTCTATTCTATACTGTCAGTTATCCTCACTGGGGCTTCTAGTCTATTCTATACTGTCAGTTATCCTCACTGGGGCTTCTAGTCTATTCTATACTGTCAGTTATCCTCACTGGGGCTTCTAGTCTATTCTATACTGTCAGTTATCCTCACTGGAGCTTCTAGTCTAGTCTATTCTATACTGTCAGTTATCCTCACTGGGGCTTCTAGTCTATTCTATACTGTCAGTTATCCTCACTGGGGCTTCTAGTCTATTCTATACTGTCAGTTATCCTCACTGGAGCTTCTAGTCTATTCTATTCTATACTGTCAGTTATCCTCACTGGAGCTTCTAGTCTATTCTATTCTATACTGTCAGTTATCCTCACTGGAGCTTCTAGTCTATTCTATTCTATACTGTCAGTTATCCTCACTGGAGCTTCTAGTCTATTCTATTCTATACTGTCAATTATCCTCACTGGAGCTTCTAGTCTATTCTATTCTATACTGTCAGTTATCCTCACTGGGGCTTCTAGTCTATTCTATACTGTCAGTTATCCTCACTGGGGCTTCTAGTCTATTCTATACTGTCAGTTATCCTCACTGGGGCTTCTAGTCTATTCTATTCTATACTGTCAGTTATCCTCACTGGGGCTTCTAGTCTATTCTATTCTATACTGTCAGTTATCCTCACTGGGGCTTCTAGTCTATTCTATTCTATACTGTCAGTTATCTTCACTGGGGCTTCTAGTCTTTTCTATTCTATACTGTCAGTTATCCTCACTGGGGCTTCTAGTCTATTCTATACTGTCAGTTATCTTCACTGGGGCTTCTAGTCTATTCTATACTGTCAGTTATCCTCACTGGGGCTTCTAGTCTATTCTATACTGTCAGTTATCTTCACTGGGGCTTCTAGTCTATTCTATACTGTCAGTTATCCTCACTGGGGCTTCTAGTCTATTCTATTCTATACTGTCAGTTATCCTCACTGGGGCTTCTAGTCTATTCTATACTATACTGTCAGTTATCCTCACTGGGGCTTCTAGTATATTCTATACTATACTGTCAGTTATCCTCACTGGGGCTTCTAGTATATTCTATTCTATACTGTCAGTTATCCTCACTGGGGCTTCTAGTATATTCTATTCTATACTGTCAGTTATCCTCACTGGGGCTTCTAGTCTATTCTATACTATACTGTCAGTTATCCTCACTGGGGCTTCTAGTATATTCTATTCTATACTGTCAGTTATCCTCACTGGGGCTTCTAGTCTATTCTATTCTATACTGTCAGTTATCCTCACTGGGGCTTCTAGTCTATTCTATACTGTCAGTTATCCTCACTGGGGCTTCTAGTCTATTCTATACTGTCAGTTATCCTCACTGGGGCTTCTAGTCTATTCTATTCTATACTGTCAGTTATCCTCACTGGGGCTTCTAGTCTATTCTATACTATACTGTCAGTTATCCTCACTGGGGCTTCTAGTATATTCTATTCTATACTGTCAGTTATCCTCACTGGGGCTTCTAGTCTATTCTATTCTATACTGTCAGTTATCCTCACTGGGGCTTCTAGTCTAGTCTATTCTATACTGTCAGTTATCCTCACTGGGGCTTCTAGTCTATTCTATACTGTCAGTTATCCTCACTGGGGCTTCTAGTCTATTCTATTCTATTCTATACTGTCAGTTATCCTCACTGGGGCTTCTAGTCTATTCTATTCTATACTGTCAGTTATCCTCACTGGGGCTTCCTAGTCTATTCTATTCTATACTGTCAGTTATCCTCACTGGGGCTTCTAGTCTATTCTATACTGTCAGTTATCCTCACTGGGGCTTCTAGTCTATACTATACTGTCAGTTATCCTCACTGGGGCTTCTAGTCTAGTCTATTCTATACTGTCAGTTATCCTCACTGGGGCTTCTAGTCTATTCTATACTGTCAGTTATCCTCACTGGAGCTTCTAGTCTAGTCTATTCTATACTGTCAGTTATCCTCACTGGGGCTTCTAGTCTATTCTATACTGTCAGTTATCCTCACTGGGGCTTCTAGTCTATTCTATACTGTCAGTTATCCTCACTGGAGCTTCTAGTCTATTCTATTCTATACTGTCAGTTATCCTCACTGGAGCTTCTAGTCTATTCTATTCTATACTGTCAGTTATCCTCACTGGAGCTTCTAGTCTATTCTATTCTATACTGTCAGTTATCCTCACTGGAGCTTCTAGTCTATTCTATTCTATACTGTCAATTATCCTCACTGGAGCTTCTAGTCTATTCTATTCTATACTGTCAGTTATCCTCACTGGGGCTTCTAGTCTATTCTATACTGTCAGTTATCCTCACTGGGGCTTCTAGTCTATTCTATACTGTCAGTTATCCTCACTGGGGCTTCTAGTCTATTCTATACTGTCAGTTATCCTCACTGGGGCTTCTAGTCTATTCTATACTGTCAGTTATCCTCACTGGGGCTTCTAGTCTATTCTATACTGTCAGTTATCCTCACTGGAGCTTCTAGTCTATTCTATTCTATACTGTCAGTTATCCTCACTGGGGCTTCTAGTCTATTCTATTCTATACTGTCAGTTATCCTCACTGGGCTTCTAGTCTATTCTATTCTATACTGTCAGTTATCCTCACTGGGGCTTCTAGTCTATTCTATTCTATACTGTCAGTTATCCTCACTGGGGCTTCTAGTCTATTCTATTCTATACTGTCAGTTATCCTCACTGGGGCTTCTAGTCTATTCTATACTGTCAGTTATCCTCACTGGGCTTCTAGTCTAGTCTATTCTATACTGTCAGTTATCCTCACTGGGGCTTCTAGTCTATTCTATTCTATTCTATACTGTCAGTTATCCTCACTGGGGCTTCTAGTCTATTCTATTCTATACTGTCAGTTATCCTCACTGGGGCTTCCTAGTCTATTCTATTCTATACTGTCAGTTATCCTCACTGGGGCTTCTAGTCTATTCTATACTGTCAGTTATCCTCACTGGGGCTTCTAGTCTATTCTATACTATACTGTCAGTTATCCTCACTGGGGCTTCTAGTATATTCTATTCTATACTGTCAGTTATCCTCACTGGGGCTTCTAGTCTATTCTATTCTATACTGTCAGTTATCCTCACTGGGGCTTCTAGTCTAGTCTATTCTATACTGTCAGTTATCCTCACTGGGGCTTCTAGTCTATTCTATACTGTCAGTTATCCTCACTGGGGCTTCTAGTCTATTCTATTCTATTCTATACTGTCAGTTATCCTCACTGGGGCTTCTAGTCTATTCTATTCTATACTGTCAGTTATCCTCACTGGGGCTTCCTAGTCTATTCTATTCTATACTGTCAGTTATCCTCACTGGGGCTTCTAGTCTATTCTATACTGTCAGTTATCCTCACTGGGGCTTCTAGTCTATACTATACTGTCAGTTATCCTCACTGGGGCTTCTAGTCTAGTCTATTCTATACTGTCAGTTATCCTCACTGGGGCTTCTAGTCTATTCTATACTGTCAGTTATCCTCACTGGAGCTTCTAGTCTAGTCTATTCTATACTGTCAGTTATCCTCACTGGGGCTTCTAGTCTATTCTATACTGTCAGTTATCCTCACTGGGGCTTCTAGTCTATTCTATACTGTCAGTTATCCTCACTGGAGCTTCTAGTCTATTCTATTCTATACTGTCAGTTATCCTCACTGGAGCTTCTAGTCTATTCTATTCTATACTGTCAGTTATCCTCACTGGAGCTTCTAGTCTATTCTATTCTATACTGTCAGTTATCCTCACTGGAGCTTCTAGTCTATTCTATTCTATACTGTCAATTATCCTCACTGGAGCTTCTAGTCTATTCTATTCTATACTGTCAGTTATCCTCACTGGGGCTTCTAGTCTATTCTATACTGTCAGTTATCCTCACTGGGGCTTCTAGTCTATTCTATACTGTCAGTTATCCTCACTGGGGCTTCTAGTCTATTCTATACTGTCAGTTATCCTCACTGGGGCTTCTAGTCTATTCTATACTGTCAGTTATCCTCACTGGGGCTTCTAGTCTATTCTATACTGTCAGTTATCCTCACTGGGGCTTCTAGTCTATTCTATACTGTCAGTTATCCTCACTGGGGCTTCTAGTCTATTCTATACTGTCAGTTATCCTCACTGGAGCTTCTAGTCTATTCTATTCTATACTGTCAGTTATCCTCACTGGGGCTTCTAGTCTATTCTATTCTATACTGTCAGTTATCCTCACTGGGGCTTCTAGTCTATTCTATTCTATACTGTCAGTTATCCTCACTGGGGCTTCTAGTCTATTCTATTCTATACTGTCAGTTATCCTCACTGGGGCTTCTAGTCTATTCTATTCTATACTGTCAGTTATCCTCACTGGGGCTTCTAGTCTATTCTATACTGTCAGTTATCCTCACTGGGGCTTCTAGTCTAGTCTATTCTATACTGTCAGTTATCCTCACTGGGGCTTCTAGTCTATTCTATTCTATTCTATACTGTCAGTTATCCTCACTGGGGCTTCTAGTCTATTCTATTCTATACTGTCAGTTATCCTCACTGGGGCTTCCTAGTCTATTCTATTCTATACTGTCAGTTATCCTCACTGGGGCTTCTAGTCTATTCTATACTGTCAGTTATCCTCACTGGGGCTTCTAGTCTATACTATACTGTCAGTTATCCTCACTGGGGCTTCTAGTCTAGTCTATTCTATACTGTCAGTTATCCTCACTGGGGCTTCTAGTATATTCTATTCTATACTGTCAGTTATCCTCACTGGGGCTTCTAGTCTATTCTATACTGTCAGTTATCCTCACTGGGGCTTCTAGTCTATTCTATTCTATACTGTCAGTTATCCTCACTGGGGCTTCTAGTATATTCTATTCTATACTGTCAGTTATCCTCACTGGGGCTTCTAGTCTATTCTATTCTATACTGTCAGTTATCCTCACTGGGGCTTCTAGTATATTCTATTCTATACTGTCAGTTATCCTCACTGGGGCTTCTAGTCTATTCTATTCTATACTGTCAGTTATCCTCACTGGGGCTTCTAGTCTATTCTAGTCTATTCTATTCTTCTACCTTGTGCCATTATGTTGGTGAGCAATTGTAATGTTGTTGCATTTCTGCCTCATATTTGTTGGTGAATAACATAACTAGATGTTACTTGATGGTGAATAACATAACTAGATGTTACTTGATGGTGAATAACATAACTAGGTGTTCCTTGATGGTGAGTAACAACTATATTGTTCTTGATGGTGAATAACAGAACTATATGTCCCTTGATGGTGAGTAACAGAACTAGATGTTACTTGATGGTGAATAACATAACTAGGTGTTACTTGATAGTGAGTAACAGAACTAGGTGTTACTTGATGGTGAGTAACATAACTATATGTTCCTTGATGGTGAATAACAGAACTATATGTCCCTTGATGGTGAATAACAGAACTATATGTCCCTTGATGGTGAATAACAGAACTATATGTCCCTTGATGGTGAATAACAGAACTAAATGTCCCTTGATGGTGAGTAACAGAACTAGATGTTACTTGATGGGGAGTAACAGAACTAGATGTTACTTGATGGTGAGTAACAGAACTAGATGTTACTTGATGGGGAGTAACAGAACTAGATGTTACTTGTTGGTGAATAACAGAACTAGATGTTACTTGATGGTGAGTAACAGAACTATATGTTCCTTGATGGTGAGTAACAACTATATTGTTCTTGATGGTGAATAACAGAACTATATGTCCCTTGATGGTGAATAACAGAACTAGATGTTACTTGATGGTGAATAACAGAACTAGATGTTTCTTGATGGTGAATAACAGAACTATATTTTTCTTGATGGTGAGTAACAGAACTATATTTGTCTTGATGGTGAGTAACAGAACTATATTTTTCTTGATGGTGAATAACAGAACTATATTTTTCTTGAGGTTGAGTAACAGAACTATATTTTTCTTGATGGTGAGTAACAGAACTATATGTTCCTTGATGGTGAGTAACAGAACTATATGTTCCTTGATGGTGAGTAACATAACTATATGTTCCTTGATGGTGAGTAACAGAACTATATGTTCCTTGATGGTGAGTAACAGAACTATATTTTTCTTGATGGTGAGTAACAGAACTATATTTTTCTTGATGGTGAGCAACAACTATATTTTTCTTGATGGTGAGCAACAGAACTATATTTTTCTTGATGGTGAGTAACAAAACTATATGTTCCTTGATGGTGAGCAACGAACTGTAACAGTTTGTATATTGCTTTTTATTTTCCTCTGCAGCCATCAACATCACCCGGGCCAGGTTCAGTGGGAATGATGAGTTTGGGTACACCTCGTTCATAGCATACTCCTCCATCCCCAGTCTCAGTGTCTACTACGAGTTCCAACTGAAACTAACGTTCGCCGACAGCGCCTCAGCGCTGAAGGACAACCTCATCCTCTTCTCTGGACAGAAAGGACAGGGTGAGGATGGAGCAGTCTATTTTTCAAGTGTTAAAGGAGAGTTGAGTTCCATTCAACCTTTAGGATTTTTCATTCATTAGTTTTCAAAAGGAGTGGAGCAGTCCCAATGTGTGGCTCCTAATAGATTTTTCAGGGCGATAGATTACACACACACACACACACACACACACACACTTTCGCACACAAACACACTCTCTCTCCCACACACACACACACACACACACACACACTTTCCACTCACTTTCCCGCTAATAAAGATATTTTTGCCAAGGGACTCCCTTTGGCAGAGTACGAGACTGTTTCAACCTGTTTCTACTGATGAGTGTTCCAGCCATCTCCCTGCAATTAATTCAACTCTCATCTAAACTATTGTTTTCCACATCAAGAGTTTTTTATTTCCTTTCAGAGAGGGTAATAAAATAAAGGCTGTAGCTGGCAGCCAATGGATGAAGAGGTAATACAAACAAGCAAACGACTCCCATTCATTTATGTTAATAGCTTTTAATGTTCTTTGATATGAGGCAGATGAGACATAAATTGGATACACTATTAATAAGGGACAGATGTAGCTCTAGCCTTCCTTCCTTCCTTCCTTAATTTCCTTTCCTTCCTTCCTTCCTTCCTTCCTTCCTTCCTTCCTTCCTTCCTTAATTTCCTTTCCTTCCTTATTTTTAAATGTTTCCTTTCTCTCAGGTCAACTTTAATAGCTGCTTAACTGAATGCCATGTCATCAGTGCACAGTATGTTTAATCAAAAGACAGAGTGTGCATCCCAAATGGCACCCTATTCCCTATATAGTGCATATGTAGCCCATAGGGCTCTGGTCAAAACTAGCACTATGTAGGGAATAGGGTACCATTTGGGACAGCTGAATAGGAAACAAAAGGGTTGGGTTGTGGATCTTCTGCACTTGGCTGGTTCCCTCTAGAGATGACTATTTAGGGTGATTCATAGAGGGAGAGGAGGAAGGAGACAGCCAGCTTGAATAATGATGCAGTCGTCAGGGGAAGGAACTGAACAGAAAGAATAGCACTGTACAAAGAAAGAAAGAGGACAAAATAAAAAGAGGGAAATTAAAAAGGAAGGATGACGAACAACGAACAAGTATAATTGGTCTGATAAATTGACATCAAACCTCCATGGGACATATCATCCAGTAGAATGCTTTGCTTTATATTAAACTTTGTGATGTTTTTGGATTGTATGAAACAATTGCAAAATGTCTAGTCAAGTTAGATGTTTTCGAACTTTAGAAGCAATTATCCCATGAAATCAAACATAGATATACAAACTATTGAAGAAATAGAAGAGTAGGAAGTATATAAAAACAAAAGCAGTCCTCCGTGACGCTGGTCCCTCCACCCATATACTGCTCCATGAAGCACAAACGTCCTTCACTAGATGGCCTTCCTCACCCCAAAAACATCAACATTATTGACATATTCATTGTTTTAGCTTAGATTCATTCAGACAGATTTGAGGCAGAAATGGGCTTCAGCAGACAATGTCACATAGGTAATATTTTCAAATGTTATGCAGCACATAGTAGCCGGACTACTTGATGTATCCCATTACACTTTGTGAGATACGAGACCGATCAGTGCAGGCGGAATAGTCTGATGACGTATGACAATGGGTTGTGTGTGTTTTGAGTCCATGCCATATGGTCCAGATATATAATACATATCCTATAGGCTTTTTCTCATCATACAGCATGTAATCTATATTGTATATATGATATGTGTTCTATATTGTATATATGTGTTCTATATTGTATATATTATGTGTGTTCTATATTGTATATATTATATGTCTTCTATATTGTATATATGTGTTATATATTGTATATTGTATATATGTGTTCTATATTGTATATATTATATATGTGTTCTCTATTATATATATATATATATATATATATATATATATATATATGTGTTCTATATTGTATATATGACATATGTGTTCTGTATTGTATATATGTGTTCTATATTGTATAGATGTGTTCTATATTGTATATTTGATATATGTGTTATATATTGTATATATGAAATATGTGTTCTATATTGTATATATGTGTTCTATATTGTATATTTGATATACAGTTGAAGTCGGAAGTTTACATACACTTAGGTTGGAGTCATTAATTAAAACTCGTTTTTCAACCACTGCACAAATTTCTTGTTAACAAACTATAGTTTTGGCAAGTCGGTTAGGAGATCTACTTTGTGCATGACACAAGGAATTTTTCCAACAATTGTTTACAGACAGATTATTTCACATATAATTCACTGTATCACAATTCCAGTGGGTCAGAGGTTTACTGTGCCTTTAAAAAGCTTGGAAAATTCCACAAAATGATGTCATGGCTTTAGAAGCTTCTGATAGGCTGATTGACATAATTTGAGTCAATTGGAGTTGTACCTGTGGATGTATTTCAAGGCCTACCTTCAAACTCAGTGCCTATTTGCTTGACATCATGGTAAATCAAAAGAAATCAGCCAAAAAAAATTGCAGACCTCCACAAGTCTGGTTCATCCTTGGGAGCAATTTCCAAACAACTGGAGGTACCACGTTCATCTGTACAAACAATAGTACGCAAGTGTAAACACCATGGGACCACGCAGCCGTCATACCGCTCAGGAAGGAGACACGTTCTGTCTCCTAGAGATGAATGTACTTTGGTGCGAAAAGTGCAAATCAATCCCAGAACAACAGCAAAGGACCTTGTGAAGATGCTGGAGGAAACAGGTACAAAAGTATCTATATCCATAGTAAAACGAGTCCTATATCGACATAACCTGAAAGGCCGCTCAGCAAGGAAGAAGCCACTGCTCCAAAACCACCATAAAAAAGCCAGACTATGGTTTGCAACTGCACATGGGGACAAAGATCGTACTTTTTGGAGAAATGTCCTCTGGCCTGTTGAAAGAAAAATAGAACTGTTTGGCCATAATGACCATCGTTATGTTTGGAGGAAAAAAGGAGAGGCTTGCAAGCCAAAGAACACCACCGTGATGCACAGGGGTGGCAGCATCATGTTGTGGGGGTGCTTTGCTGCAGGAGGGATTGGTGCACTTCACAAAACAGGTGGCATCATGAGGAAGGGTAATTATGTGGATATATTGAAGCAACATCTCAAGACATCAGTCAGGAAGTTAAAGCTTGGTTGCAAATGGGTCTTCCAAATGGACAATGACCTCAAGCAAACTTCCAAAGTTGGCATAAGGACAGCAAAGTCAAGGTATTGGAGTGGCCATCACAAAGCCCTGACCTCAATCCCATAGAACATTTTTGGGCAGAACTGAAAAAGCGTGTGCGAGCAAGGAGGCCTATAATCCTGACTCAGTTACACCAGGTCTGTCAGGAGGAATGGGCCAAAATTCACCCAACTTATTGTGGGAAGCTTGTGGAAGGCTACCCGAAATGTTTGACCCAAGCTAAACAATTTAAAGGCAATGCTACCAAATACTAATTGAGTGTATGTTAACTTCTGACCCACTGGGAATGTGATGAAAGAAAGAAAAGCTGAAATAAATCATTCTCTCTACTATTATTCTGACATTTCACATTCTTAAAATAAAGTGGTGATCCTAACTGACCTGAGACAGGGAATTTTTACTAGGATTAAATGTCAGGAATTGTGAATAACTGAGTTAAAATGTATTTGGCTAAGGTGTATGTAAACCTCTGACTTCAACTGTATATGTGTTCTATATTGTATATATGAAATATGTGTTCTATATTGTATATATGATATATGTGTTCTCTATTGTATATATGATATATGTGTTCTCTATTGTATATATGATATATGTGTTCTATATTGTATATATGATATATGTGTTCTATATTGTATATATGTGTTCTCTATTGTATATATATGTGTTCTCTATTGTATATATGATATATGTGTTCTATATTGTATATATTATATATGTGTTCTATATTGTATATATGATATATGTGTTCTATATTGTATATATGTGTTCTATATTGTATGTATGATATATGTGTACTATATTGTATATATGTATTCTATATTGTATATATGTGTTCTATATTGTGTTTGTGTATATATATATATACACACAAACACTGCTCAAAAAAATAAAGGGAACGCTTAAACAACACATCCTAGATCTGAATGAAAGAAATAATCTTATTAAATACTTTTTTCTTTACATAGTTCAATGTGCTGACAACAAAATCACACAAAAATAATCAATGGAAATCCAATTTATCAACCCATGGAGGTCTGGATTTGGAGTCACACTCAAAATTAAAGTGGAAAACCACACTACAGGCTGATCCAACTTTGATGTAATGTCCTTAAAACAAGTCAAAATGAGGCTCAGTAGTGTGTGTGGCCTCCACGTGCCTGTATGACCTCCCTACAACACCTGGGCATGCTCCTGATGAGGTGGCGGATGGTCTCCTGAGGGATCTCCTGCCAGACCTGGACTAAAGCATCCGCCAACTCCTGGACAGTCTGTGGTGCAACGTGGCGTTGGTGGATGGAGCGAGACATGATGTCCCAGATGTGCTCAATTGGATTCAGGTCTGGGGAACGGGCGGGCCAGTCCATAGCATCAATGCCTTCCTCTTGCAGGAACTGCTGACACACTCCAGCCACATGAGGTCTAGCATTGTCTTGCATTAGGAGGAACCCAGGGCCAACCGCACCAGCATATGGTCTCACAAGGGGTCTGAGGATCTCATCTCGGTACCTAATGGCAGTCAGGCTACCTCTGGCGAACACATGGAGGGCTGTGCGGCCCCCCAAAGAAATGCCACCCCACACCATGACTGACCCACCGCCAAACCGGTCATGCTGGAGGATGTTGCAGGCAGCAGAACGTTCTCCACGGCGTCTCCAGACTCTGTCACGTCTGTCACATGTGCTCAGTGTGAACCTGCTTTCATCTGTGAAGAGCACAGGGCGCCAGTGGCGAATTTGCCAATCTTTGTGTTCTCTGGCAAATGCCAAACGTCCTGCACGGTGTTGGGCTGTAAGCACAACCCCCACCTGTGGACGTCGGGCCCTCATACCACCCTCATGGAGTCTGTTTCTGACCGTTTGAGCAGACACATGCACATTTGTGGCCTGCTGGAGGTCATTTTGCAGGGCTCTGGCAGTGCTCCTCCTGCTCCTCCTTGCACAAAGACGGAGGTAGCGGTCCTGCTGCTGGGTTGTTGCCCTCCTACAACCTCCTCCACGTCTCCTGATGTACTGGCCTGTCTCCTGGTAGCGCCTCCATGCTCTGGACACGACGCTGACAGACACAGCAAACCTACTTGCCACAGCTCGCATTGATGTGCCATCCTGGATGAGCTGCACTACCTGAGCCACTTGTGTGGGTTGTAGACTCTGTCTCATGCTACTACTAGAGTGAAAGCACCGCCAGCATTCAAAAGTGACCAAAACATCAGCCAGGAAGCATAGGAACTGAGAAGTGGTCTGTGGTCCCCACCTGCAGAACCACTCCTTTATTGGGGGTGTCTTGCTAATTGCCTATAATTTCCACCTGTTGTCTATTCCATTTGCACAACAGCATGTGAAATGTATTGTCAAACAGTGTTGCTTCCTAAGTGGACAGTTTGATTTCACAGAAGTGTGATTGACTTGGAGTTACATTGTGTTGTTTAAGTGTTCCCTTTATTTTTTTGAGCAGTGTATATATCTTTGTGTTCCATATTTTTATTATATGGTTCCAGGCATTGATGGAGATGACTTCTTCGTTCTGGGGGTTCGGAATGGCAGAATTGTTCACAAGTTCAACCTTGGATCTGGTGTGGGAACCATGGTCAGCGACCGGCTGAACCGTGAGATCGATATCCACACTGTGAACTTTGGCAGATCTCGGAGAACAGGATGGTTAAAGGTGCTTTGCTTTTTCAGTAACTTTCTACCCCTGAAAAGAATGTGTAATCGATAGTGTGAGTTTCTTGGATATTTTAGGATATGTTTCATTTTGTAAAAAGGTTCCTTAATGCACTGTCATCTGAAAACATGGCTGTTCCCTTTCTGAGGTCAGAGGTCTGTGACTGGAATCTAATCTCATATGTCCATTGACAGACTGCTATAATAGGAGTCTTCTCTTTGCTGACCCATTGACAGACTGCTATAATAGGAGTCTTCTCTTGGCTGATCCATTGACAGACTGCTATAATAGGAGTCTTCTCTTTGCTGATCCATTGACAGACTGCTATAATAGGAGTCTTCTCTTTGCTGATCCATTGACAGACTGCTATAATAGGAGTCTTCTCTTTGCTGATCCATTGACAGACTGCTATAATAGGAGTCTTCTCTTTGCTGATCCATTGACAGACTGCTATAATAGGAGTCTTCTCTTTGCTGATCCATTGACAGACTGCTATAATAGGAGTCTTCTCTTTGCTGATCCATTGACAGACTGCTATAATTGGAGTCTTCTCTTTGCTGATCCATTGACAGACTGCTATAATAGGAGTCTTCTCTTTGCTGATCCATTGACAGACTGCTATAATTGGAGTCTTCTCTTTGCTGATCCATTGACAGACTGCTATAATAGGAGTCTTCTCTTTGCTGATCCATTTACAGACTGCTATAATAGGAGTCTTCTCTTTGCTGATCCATTGACAGACTGCTATAATAGGAGTCTTCTCTTTGCTGATCCATTGACAGACTGCTATAATAGGAGTCTTCTCTTTGCTGATCCATTGACAGACTGCTATAATAGGAGTCTTCTCTTTGCTGATCCATTGACAGACTGCTATAATAGGAGTCTTCTCTTTGCTGATCCATTGACAGACTGCTATAATAGGAGTCTTGTCTTTGTGGATCCATCAAGGCAGAGACAGAGTATGGTGTACTGAATCATTTCTGTATCCTTTCAGGTGGACAGACAGAGAAACAGGACAGGCTCTTCTCCAGGTCACCTGGCAGGTCTCAATGCGCTAAGCCAAGTCTTTGTAGGAGGATATAATGAATATACTCCTGAACTACTGCCCCTCGGATCCAGGTTTCGCAATGGCTTTCAAGGTAAGACATTACAGTGACTCCCACATCTTTCAAGGTAAGACATTACAGTGACTCCAACAGCTTTCACAGCAAGACATTACAGTGACTCCAACAGCTTTCAAGGTAAGACATTACAGTAACTCCAACAGCTTTCGCGGCAAGACATTACAGTGACTCCAACAGCTTTCGCGGCAAGACATTACAGTGACTCCAACAGCTTTCACAGCAAGACATTACAGCGACTCCAACAGCTTTCAAGGTAAGACATTACAGTGACTCCAACTGCTTTCACAGCAAGACATTACAGTGACTCCAACAGCTTTCAAGGTAAGACATTACAGTGACTCCAACAGCTTTCGCGGCAAGACATTACAGTGACTCCAACAGCTTTCACAGCAAGACATTACAGTGACTCCAACAGCTTTCAAGGTAAGACATTACAGTGACTCCAACAGCTTTCGCGGCAAGACATTACAGTGACTCCAACAGCTTTCACAGCAAGACATTACAGTGACTCCAACAGCTTTCACGGTAAGACATTACAGTGTCTCCAAAACCTTTCACGGAAAGACATTACAGTGACTCCAACAGCTTTCACGGCAAGACATTACAGTGACTCCAACAGCTTTCACAGCAAGACATTACAGTGACTCCAACAGATTTCACGGTAAGACATTACAGTGACTCCAACAGCTTTCGCGGCAAGACATTACAGTGACTCCAACAGCTTTCACGGTAAGACATTACAGTGACTCCAACACCTTTCACGGAAAGACATTACAGTGACTCCAACAGCTTTCACGGCAAGACATTACAGTGACTCCAACAGCTTTCACGGTAAGACATTACAGTGACTCCAACAGCTTTCACAGCAAGACATTACAGTGACTCCAACAGCTTTCGCGGCAAGACATTACAGTGACTCCAACAGCTTTCACAGCAAGACATTACAGTGACTCCAACAGCTTTCAAGGTAAGACATTACAGTGACTCCAACAGCTTTCAAGGTAAGACATTACAGTGACTCCAACAGCTTTCACAGCAAGACATTACAGTGACTCCAACAGCTTTCAAGGTAAGACATTACAGTGACTCCAACAGCTTTCAAGGTAAGACATTACAGTGACTCCAACAGCTTTCAAGGTAAGACATTACAGTGACTCCAACAGCTTTCACAGCAAGACATTACAGTGACTCCAACAGCTTTCAAGGTAAGACATTACAGTAACTCCAACAGCTTTCGCGGCAAGACATTACAGTGACTCCAACAGCTTTCGCGGCAAGACATTACAGTGACTCCAACAGCTTTCACAGCAAGACATTACAGCGACTCCAACAGCTTTCAAGGTAAGACATTACAGTGACTCCAACTGCTTTCACAGCAAGACATTACAGTGACTCCAACAGCTTTCAAGGTAAGACATTACAGTGACTCCAACAGCTTTCGCGGCAAGACATTACAGTGACTCCAACAGCTTTCACAGCAAGACATTACAGTGACTCCAACAGCTTTCAAGGTAAGACATTACAGTGACTCCAACAGCTTTCGCGGCAAGACATTACAGTGACTCCAACAGCTTTCACAGCAAGACATTACAGTGACTCCAACAGCTTTCACG
Source organism: Salmo trutta (assembly GCF_901001165.1). Taxonomy (NCBI): domain Eukaryota; kingdom Metazoa; phylum Chordata; class Actinopteri; order Salmoniformes; family Salmonidae; genus Salmo; species Salmo trutta. The sequence continues at coordinate 2,671,453 of NC_042961.1, read as the reverse complement.
GTAAGACACTACAGTGACTCCAAAACCTTTCACGGAAAGACATTACAGTGACTCCAACAGCTTTCACGGCAAGACATTACAGTGACTCCAACAGCTTTCACAGCAAGACATTACAGTGACTCCAACAGATTTCACGTTAAGACATTACAGTGACTCCAACAGCTTTCACGGCAAGACATTACAGTGACTCCAACAGCTTTCACAGCAAGACATTACAGTGACCCCAACAGCTTTCACGGTAAGACATTACAGTGACTCCAACACCTTTCACGGAAAGACATTACAGTGACTCCAACAGCTTTCACGGCAAGACATTACAGTGACTCCAACAGCTTTCACGGTAAGACATTACAGTGACTCCAACAGCTTTCACAGCAAGACATTACAGTGACTCCAACAGCTTTCGCGGCAAGACATTACAGTAACTCCAACAGCTTTCACAGCAAGACATTACAGTGACTCCAACAGCTTTCAAGGTAAGACATTACAGTGACTCCAACAGCTTTCAAGGTAAGACATTACAGTGACTCCAACAGCTTTCACAGCAAGACATTACAGTGACTCCAACAGCTTTCGCGGCAAGACATTACAGTGACTCCAACAGCTTTCACAGCAATACATTACAGTGACTCCAACAGCTTTCAAGGTAAGACATTACAGTGACTCCAACAGCTTTCACAGCAAGACATTACAGTGACTCCAACAGCTTTCACAGTAAGACATTACAGTGACTCCAACAGCTTTCACGGTAAGACATTACAGTGACTCCAACAGCTTTCAAGGTAAGACATTACAGTGACTCCAACAGCTTTCACAGCAAGACATTACAGTGACTCCAACAGCTTTCACAGCAAGACATTACAGTGACTCCAACAGCTTTCACAGCAAGACATTACAGTGATTGTAGTATTGCCACTATAAGTAACTACTACCACCACTACTGACTATAGTGAGTATAAAATTGAACTGATAAAATGTATATAAACACCTTTTTACAACATCATTTATCACAGTGTTTGTAACATGGCCTGGACGTCTGTAGAGTGACAGCAGCATAGTGACAGGCTAGTTTCAGACAGTCAGACAGTCAGAGGGAGTGCAATACTAATCAGAGGGGGGAGATCAGTGGCAGCAGGATAGTGACAGGCTAGTTTCAGACAGTCAGACAGTCAGAGGGAGTGCAATACTAATCAGAGAGGGGAGATGAGTGACAGCAGGATAGTGACAGGCTAGTTTCAGACAGTCAGACAGTCAGAGGGAGTGCAATACTAATCAGAGAGGGGAGATCAGTGGCAGCAGCATAGTGACAGGCTAGTTTCAGACAGTCAGACAGTCAGAGGGAGTGCAATACTAATCAGAGAGGGGAGATCAGTGGCAGCAGGATAGTGACAGGCTAGTTCAGTACCACAGGGGTACCACAGGGTTCAATTCTTGGGCCAACTCTTTTCTCTGTATACATAAATGATGTCGCTCTTGCTGCTGGTGAATCTCTGATCCACCTCTACGCAGACGACACCATTCTGTATACTTCTGGCCCTTCTTTGGACACTGTGTTAACAACCCTCCAGACGAGCTTCAATGCCATTCAACTCTCCTTCCGTGGTCTCCAACTGCTCCTAAACACAAGTAAAACTAAATGCATGCTCTTCAACCGATCGCTGCCTTCACCTGCCCGCCCATCCAGCATAACTTCTCTGGACGGTTCTAACTTAGAATTTGTGGACAACTACAAATACCTAGGTGTCTGGTTAGACTGTAAACTCTCCTTCCAGACTCACATCAATCATCTCCAATCCAAAGTGAAATCTAGAATTGGCTTCCTATTTCGCAACAAAGCATCCTTCACTCATGCTGCCAAACATACCCTCGTAAAACTGACCATCCTACCAATCCTCGACTTCGGCGATGTCATTTACAAAATAGCCTCCAATACCCTACTCAACAAGCTGGATGCAGTCTATCACAGTGCCATCCGTTTTGTCACCAAAGCCCCATATACAACCCACCACTGCGACCTGTATGCTCTCGTTGGCTGGCCTTCACTTCATCATCGTCGCCAAACACATTGGCTCCAGGTCATCTACAAGACCCTGCTAGGTAAAGTCCCCCCTTATCTCCGCTCACTGGTCACCATAGCAGCACCCACCTGTAGCACGCGCTCCAGCAGGTATATCTCTCTGGTCACCCCTAAAGCCAACTCCTCCTTTGGTCATCTCTCCTTCCAGTTCTCAGCTGCCAATGATTGGAACGAACTACAAAAATCTCTAAAACTGGAAACACTTATCTCCCTCACTAGCTTTAAGCACCAGCTGTCAGAGCAGCTCACAGATCTCTGCACCTGTACATAGCCCATCTTTAATTGAGCCCAAACTACTACCTTTTCCCCTACTGTATTTATTTATTTTATTTATTTTGCTCCTTTGCACCATATTATTTATATTTTAACTTTTAACTTTCTTCAAACTACAAATCTACCATTCCAGTGTTTTTTCTTGCCATACTTTATTTACTTTGCCACCATGGCATTTTTTTGCCTTTACCTCCATTATCTCACATCATTTGCTCACATTGTATATAGTCTTATTTTTTTCTACTGCATCATTGATTGTATGTTGTTTTACTCCATGTGTAACTCTGTGTTTTTGTATGTTGTCGAACTGCTTTGCTTTATCTTGGCCAGGTCGCAATTGTAAATGAGAACTTGTTCTCAACTTGCCTACCTGGTTAAATAAAGGTGAAATAAATAAAATAAATAAAAATAAATAAAATAGTTTCCGACAGTCAGACAGTCAGAGGGAGTGCAATACTAATCAGAGAGGGGAGATCAGTGGCAGCAGCGTAGTGACAGGCTAGTTTCAGACAGTCAGACAGTCAGAGGGAGTGCAATACTAATCAGAGGGGGGAGATCAGTGGCAGCAGGATAGTGACAGGCTAGTTTCAGACAGTCAGACAGTCAGAGGGAGTGCAATACTAATCAGAGAGGGGAGATGAGGTTAGAATAGAATAGAGCTCCAACGTTGATTGTGCCTGCGTCCTTTAAAGGGGCAATCTGGGATTGGTACGTTTATTTATTTTACTTTTAAATTGATCATATATAGCCATTGAGTGTTGAGGAATATAACTTATAAATGCCTCATGAGCTTACTTCAATTGTCGTACCCCATCAGAACAGAAAATATAAACTAGTTTTTACTGCATTGTTTGTAAACACTGTAATTGTAAACATAACTCTGTATAGCTTCAGAACATGATTAAAACTTCACTTAGATCTCATGGATTGTCAGTCCTTGCATCCATAGCTTCGTCTGTGAACTTTACATTTCTCCAGCCCCATCCCTCAGCTTTTTACCAAAAACAGTGGCTGGTTAACAGTTTAGCTGTTTTTTGAATCATAGATTGTCCCTTTAATCACTTCACGCCTGTAAAGTTATGCATTCTCTGCAAATCCCATGTGGCCCTCTCATAAGTCAGTCAGACAAGGGCACCATCCAGATGATGGTTGTCATAATCAGAATCAATTCTATTGGCTCCCAGCTGACCCTTAATGAAGCCTATGATTACATCCCAAATGGCAACCTATTCCCTATATAGTGCACTACTTCTGACCAGAACCCTATTAGCCTCCTGGTTTAAAAGTAGTGCAGTGTATCGGCAACAGGGTGCCATTTGGGACAGAGCATCCTGAGTATAGTGTTGATTGTGATTGCTCTGCGAGTGGAGCAGCGGGGTGGGGATATCACCTCCATAACTAACAGTAATGATAATAACAGATATGAATATCATCACAAGTTGTTAGGGCAGACAATGCTGCTGCCTCCACCGTGGTTATTGTCATGATGATGATGATGCCTTGTTATTGTGAAAGATCACTGTACTTTAAATGAAGGTGAACAAGTCTTTTTCCATTTGGTGGTTATATATGCAGACACGAGCAATCTCCCTTGCTGCGTCCCAAATATAGTGCACTACCTTTTGACCAGAGCCGAATGGGGGTCAAAAGTAGTGCACTAAATAGGGAATATGGTACTGTTTGGGATGTCGCCCGTTTGTCTGTTTGGTTCTGTTGAACAAACATCCCTATGATTCATTCATCTCTGTATAAACATACACGCTTTGGAATGAAAATCAGCCACACACACACACACACACACACACACACACACCCACACCACACCACACCACACCACACCACACCACACCACACCACACCACACCACACCACACCACACCACACCACACCACACCACACACACCAATTGACTTGCTGTAGCTAGGTGTTAGGGGTGCTGTACTGTAGTCCCACCATGCAGGTAACCAGAAAGCAGGTAGACCTGGTAGATCACATGTTGCTTTAACCTTTTTGCCAGCCACATAATGACAACTAATCAGATGTGTGTGTGTGTGTGTGTGTGTGTGTGTGTGTGTGTGTGTGTGTGTGTGTGTGTGTGTGACCTTCCTGCAGTCCTAATGGCTGGCAGTGAACACTACCAGTTATTGGTACATCCTCACTCCCCTGTGGACAGGCTAGGTGGCTATGGGAAGGAAGACACTACAGCTGGCCCACGAATGGCACCCTATTCCCTACATAATGCACTACTTTTGACCAGAGTCCAGGTTAAATGAAGTAACACAGAACATGATTAGGGTTACAGCATTAGCAGTAGTCTGCATCTAAAATGGCACCCTATTCCCTACATAGTGCACTACCCAATGGTCCCTGGTCGAAAGTGGTGCACTATATAGGGAATAGGGTGCAGTTTGGGATATACACAAAGACACTTCTGCTACTGCTGTATCCCTAAACATGTCCTGGGTCAATTCATTTACACCTGCTAATCAAATAATGACTAACTAACCAGAGAGAAAGGCACCAGCGCAGTGTGGGTGTGTTTGTTGTGGCCACGTTGAGATGTGTTGTGGCCACGTTGAGATGTGTTGTGGCCACGTTGAGATGTGTTTGTTATGGCCACGTTGAGATGTGTTTGTTATGGCCGCGTTGAGATGTGTTTGTTATGGCCACGTTGAGATGTGTTTGTTATGGCCACGTTGAGATGTGTTTGTTATGGCCGCGTTGAGATGTGTTTGTTATGGCCACGTTGAGATGTGTTGTGGCCACGTTGAGACGTGTTTGTTATGGCCACGTTGAGACGTGTTTGTTGTGGCCACGTTGAGATGTGTTTGTTGTGGCCACGTTGAGATGTGTTTGATGTGGCCACGTTGAGATGTGTTTGTTGTGGCCACGTTGAGATGTGTTTGTTGTGGCCACGTTGAGATGTGTTTGTTGTGGCCACGTTGAGATGTGTTTGTTGTGCCCACGTTGAGATGTGTTTGTTGTGGCCACGTTGAGATGTGTTTGTTGTGGCCACGTTGAGACGTGTTTGTTGTGGCCACGTTGAGATGTTGTTTGTTATGGCCACGTTGAGATGTGTTTGTTGTGGCCACGTTGAGATGTGTTTGTTGTGGCCACGTTGAGATGTGTTTGTTATGGCCACGTTGAGATGTGTTTGTTATGGCCACGTTGAGATGTGTTTGTTATGGCCACGTTGAGATGTGTTTGTTATGGCCACGTTGAGATGTGTTTGTTGTGGCCACGTTGAGATGTGTTTGTTGTGGCCACGTTGAGATGTGTTTGTTGTGGCCACGTTGAGATGTGTTTGTTGTGGCCACGTTGAGATGTGTTTGTTGTGGCCACGTTGAGATGTGTTTGTTGTGGCCACGTTGAGATGTGTTTGTTATGGCCACGTTGAGATGTGTTTGTTATGGCCACGTTGAGATGTGTTTGTTATGGCCACGTTGATTCTTACTGGATCACAGGATAATGAAGTAGCCTTGTCCAGATAGAATGGCCCTAGGGCATGATAACTATTTCCTGTTTCTGTAGCGTGAGTAGCCTTGTCCCAGACAGAATGGCCCTAGGGCATGATAACTATTTCCTGTTTCTGTAGCGTGAGTAGCCTTGTTCCAGATAGAATGGCCCTAGGGCATGATAACTATTTCCTGTTTCTGTAGCGTGAGTAGCCTTGTCCAGATAGAATGGCCCTAGGGCATGATAACTATTTCCTGTTTCTGTAGCGTGAGTTGCCTTGTCCAGATAGAATGGCCCTAGGGCATGATAACTATTTCCTGTTTCTGTAGCGTGAGTAGCCTTGTCCAGACAGAATGGCCCTAGGGCATGATAACTATTTCCTGTTTCTGTAGCGTGAGTAGCCTTGTCCAGACAGAATGGCCCTAGGGCATGATAACTATTTCCTGTTTCTGTAGCGTGAGTAGCCTTGTCCAGACAGAATGGCCCTAGGGCATGATACCTATTTTCTGTTTCTGTAGCGTGAGTTGCCTTGTCCAGATAGAATGGCCCTAGGGCATGATAACTATTTCCTGTTTCTGTAGCGTGAGTAGCCTTGTCCAGATAGAATGGCCCTAGGGCATGATAACTATTTCCTGTTTCTGTAGCGTGAGTAGCCTTGTCCAGATAGAATGGCCCTAGGGCATGATAACTATTTCCTGTTTCTGTAGCGTGAGTAGCCTTGTCCAGATAGAATGGCCCTAGGGCATGATAACTATTTCCTGTTTCTGTAGCGTGAGTAGCCTTGTCCAGATAGAATGGCCCATAGGGCAGGAGATATATTGCCTTTTTCTGTAGCGTGAGGCAGTTTGATGTACATGTCCAACCCCTGGAGAGCTGTGTTGACTTGTTGTTCTCCATCAGCTGTGTTCACTTGTTGGTCTCCATCGGCTGTGTTTAGTTGTTGTTCTCCATCAGCTGTGTTGACTTGTTGTTCTCCATCGGCTGTGTTGAGTTGTTGGTCTCCATCAGCTGTGTTGAGTTGTTGTTGTCCATCAGCTGTGTTGAGTTGTTGTTCTCCATCAGCTGTGTTGAGTTGTTGTTCTCCATCAGCTGTGTTGAGTTGTTGTTCTCCATCAGCTGGGTTGAGTTGTTGGTCTCCATCAGCTGTGTTGAGTTGTTGTTCTTCATCAGCTGTGTTGAGTTGTTGGTCTCCATCAGCTGTGTTGAGTTGTTGGTCTCCATCAGCTGTGTTTAGTTGTTGTTCTCCATCAGCTGTGTTGAGTTGTTATTCTTCATCAGCTGTGTTGACTTGTTGTTCTCCATCAGCTGTGTTGAGTTGTTGGTCTCCATCGACTGTGTTGACTTGTTGTTCTCCATCAGCTGTGTTGAGTTGTTGTTCTCCATCAGCTGTGTTGAGTTGTTGGTCTCCATCAGCTGGGTTGAGTTGTTGGTCTCCATCAGCTGTGTTGAGTTGTTGTTCTCCATCAGCTGTGTTGAGTTGTTGGTCTCCATCAGCTGCCTCCGTATTGTATTTGTCTGCGTAGCTGCTGAAATCAAACACAATAATCACAAAGCATGCCAACAGCTTGCCCTAAACAAGATGGTAATAAAATATACATTTAAGTGTGAAATGTATGCATGTTTAAAAAAAAGATTTTCAAAATAAAACAATTATGTCCAATTTCATGATGGCAAGATGTTTAATTAGATTTGAACAAGATGTTACTGTAATGTTTTTCTTTAGACTTCTACAATGGGTTTATCATAATAACTAAAGGTCATATCTTACAGACTCTCATTTCATCAAACTGTGACACATTAAGATAATACACACACTGGTTTTTACCTTTGTTAAATGTTTGCACTTTAGCATCAGTTTGTATTTTGATTAGATTTCTATATGCCTCAGGCATTCAGAGTTGCCTGGTGTTGATTTCCTTTTATCAAACTGTCAGAAATACCTTTTGATCTTCTTATAGGTGAGATTTACTTGTCTAAAACAAATGAGAAACAAAGTTTGCACAAAGAGTTTTGTAATTTATTGATGTTTAAGTGGTTGAAGGGACTGGCAATTCATTTGAGCTTTAACACCAGCCATAAGAAGTTACTTCAGATGGTCAAAGGTTACTGTTATATTAACTCATTGGTTTTGACATTAATAGTCCATGACGAATATAATGCCTTTAAAACAAAGCTAGTCTGTTCATTGAAATATAATGCCTTTAAAACAAAGCTAGTCTGTTCACTGCATATGCTGTTCTAACAGTATGTGAGGTGTTGATACTCTAGATCTGACTGATTGGACATCAATATGGGTTGCATCTCAAATGACAACATATTCCCTATATAGTACACTACCTTTGACCAGAAATAGTGCCCTGTATAGGGAATATGGTGCCATTTAGGACACACCCTGAACTCTCTGTTAGCTCAAACATAATTTTCTCAGTGTCATCTACAGTATCCTCTTATCTAATACCAGACATCACCCTCCTCATCCTCTAATCTAATACCAGACATCATCCTCATCATCCTCTTATCTAATACCAGACATCACCCTCCTCATCCTCTAATCTAATACCAGACATCACCCTCCTCATCCTCTAATCTAATACCAGACATCACCCTCCTCATCCTCTAATCTAATACCAGACATCACCCTCATCATCCTCTAATCTAATACCAGACATCACCCTCCTCATCCTCTAATCTAATACCAGACATCACCCTCATCATCCTCTAATCTAATACCAGACATCACCCTCATCATCCTCTAATCTATTACCAGACATCACCCTCCTCATCCTCTTATCTAATACCAGACATCACACTCATCATCCTCTAATCTAATACCAGACATCACCCTCATCATCCTCTAATCTAATACCAGACATCACCCTCCTCATCCTCTAATCTAATACCAGACATCACCCTCCTCATCCTCTAATCTAATACCAGACATCACCCTCATCATCCTCTTATCTAATACCAGACATCACCCTCATCATCCTCTAATCTAATACCAGACATCACCCTCCTCATCCTCTAATCTAATACCAGACATCACCCTACTCATCCTCTAATCTAATACCAGACATCACCCTCCTCATCCTCTAATCTAATACCAGACATCACCCTCATCATCCTCTAATCTAATACCAGACATCACCCTCCTCATCCTCTAATCTAATACCAAACATCACCCTCCTCATCCTCTTATCTAATACCAGACATCACCCTCTTCATCCTCTAATCTAATACCAGACATCACCCTCATCATCCTCTAATCTAATACCAGACATCACCCTCATCATCCTCTAATCTAATACCAGACATCACCCTCCTCATCCTCTAATCTAATACCAGACATCACCCTCCTCATCCTCTAATCTAATACCAGACATCACCCTCCTCATCCTCTTATCTAATACCAGACATCACCCTCATCATCCTCTAATCTAATACCAGACATCACCCTCCTCATCCTCTAATCTAATACCAGACATCACCCTCATCATCCTCTTATCTAATACCAGACATCACCCTCATCATCCTCTAATCTAATACCAGACATCACCCTCCTCATCTTCTAATCTAATACCAGACATCACCCTACTCATCCTCTAATCTAATACCAGACATCACACTCATCATCCTCTAATCTAATACCAGACATCACCCTCATCATCCTCTAATCTAATACCAGACATCACCCTCCTCATCCTCTAATCTAATACCAGACATCACCCTCCTCATCCTCTAATCTAATACCAGACATCACCCTCATCATCCTCTTATCTAATACCAGACATCACCCTCATCATCCTCTAATCTAATACCAGACATCACCCTCCTCATCCTCTAATCTAATACCAGACATCACCCTCCTCATCCTCTAATCTAATACCAAACACCACCCTCATCATCCTCTAATCTAATACCAAACATCACCCTCATCATCCTCTTATCTAATACCAAACGCCACCCTCATCGTCCTCTCTTAGCTAATGGCAAACATAACCCTCATAATCCTCTTTAACCATCTGAAATTGTTGACGACAGTATATATTTGCAGTTTGGCCACACACACACACACACACACACACACACACACACACACACACATGCATGTGCACACAGAAGTCTTTCATTGTAGTTGACAGTGATCTAATGGGATGACAGTTTGAAGACTAAAAATGAATGCTACTGTTGTTTCCCTGAAGCAATGAGAATCAAAGGTAACAGGGCTGGAAACACGCACACACATGCACACACACACACAAGGCAAAGCAAGAGTCGGCATCATGCCATGAAAATTCCTGCGTGAACATGACATTTCCACAGTGTCCTGTTTATTCCAATAAAACGAGAGAGTGAGAAGAGGGTCTGTGCATAGTGCAGAGATGGTGTGTGTCTAGGCAGGGGGGGGGGTTCTGTGTGTGTGTGTGTGTGTGTGTGAGAGAGAGAGAGAGATGGTTTCCAAGCCTTGGCTAGTGTGTTCAGGAGGATTCATATTTATAGTAGACCTAGTTTGCGTCCAAAATGGCTCCCTATTCCCTTGATAGTGCACTACTTCTGACCAGGGCCCATAGGAAATAGGGTGCCATTTGGGACCCAGCCCTAGTGCTCCGCAGATACAGACCAAACAAATATTTCCGATGCAACTCCCCTGTTGCAGTAGACAGGATATTTGCCCTGTTGCAGTAGATAGAATATTTTCCCTGTTGTAGTAGACAGAATATTTCCCCTGATTAGTAGACAGAATATTTCCCCTGTTGCACTAGACAATATTTCCCCTGTTGCAGTAGACAGAATATTTGCCCTGTTTCAGTAAAGACAGAATACAAATCACAGGAAGGAGAGAGTGAATTTGGGTGAATGTGCTTTTTTGTGAAAATAATTAAGAATCCTCCTATTATGTTGGATTTAATCTAACTGCTAGTCTATGCAGAGATTTCATCCTAGCAAATTATGTAAAATTACCATTTAATGGAGAGAGATATGCAGAGAGTGAATTACAGCATATCCTTTATTTCCAACCCTTAATATAAATATTCAATGACTGGCTCAAACCTTCAGTGACCCATTTTCTTTGTGTTTTTGTTAATACAAATTACAATTAACCTTACCCTAACCCTTGCAACAACTATACACAAACATGAACATGAAGTCATTAACATGAAGTCATTATCATGACACCATGATCATTTCCCAACACCATGGGGAAATAGTACTCTTCATTTTTTCTGGCTTTGTAAAAAAATACATGAAAAAAATCACTTAAGTATGTGTGTGAGCACAGTGCCTTCAGAAAGTATTCATACCCCTTGACTTATTCCACATTTTGTTGTTACAGCCTGAATTCAACATTTATTAAATAGATTGTTTTTTCTCACTCATCTACACACAATACCCCATAATGACAAAGTGAAAACATGTTTTTAGAAATGTTTGCAAATGTATTGAAAATGAAATACAGAAATACACTACATGACCAAAAGTATGTGGACACCTGTTCGGCAAACATCTCATTCCAAAATCATGGGTATTAATATGGAGTTGATCCCCCTTTGCTGTTATAACAGCCTCCACTCTTCTGGGAAGACTTTCCACTAGATGTTGGAACATTGCTGCGGGGACTTGCTTCCATTCAGCCACAAGAGCATTAGTGAGGTTGGGCACTGATGTTGGACGATTAGGCCTGGCTCACAGTTGGTGTTCCACTTCATCCCAAAGGTGTTTGATGGGGTTGAGGTCAGGGCTCTGTGCAGGCCAGTCAAGTTCATCCACACCGATCTCGACAAACCATTTCTGTATGGACCTTGCTTTGTGCACTGGGGCATTGTCATGCTGAAACAGGAAAGGTCAAACTGTTGCCACCAAGTTGAAAGCACAGAATCATCTCATATACTTTTGTATATTTAGTGTATTGTATTTACATAATTATTCACACCCCTGAGTCAATACTTTGTAGAAGCACCTTTGGCAGCGATTACACATGTCTCTAAGAGACAGTCTCTAAGAGCTTTCCACACCTGGATTGTGCAACATTTGCCCATTATTCTTTAAAAAAAAATTAAAGCACTGTCAAATTGGTTGTTGATCCTTGCTCGATAACCCTTTTCAGGTCTTGCCATATATTTTCAATAGATTTAAGTCAAAACTGTAACTTGCCCATTTAGGAATATTCACTGTCTTCTTGGTAAGCAACTCCTGTGTAGATTTGGCCTTGGTTATTGTCCTGCTGAAAGGTGAGTAAATCTCCTAGTGTTTGGTGGGGAGCAGACTGAATCAAATCAAATCAAATGTATTTATATAGCCCTTCTTACATCCGCTGATATCTCAAAGTGCTGTACAGAAACTCAGCCTAAAACCCCAAACAGCAAGCAATGCAGATGTAGAAGCACAAACCAGGTTTTCCTCTAAGATTTTGCCTGTGCTTAGCTCCATTCTGTGTTTTTTTTATCCTGAAAAACTCCCCAGTCCTTAACGATTACATGTATACACATAACATGACACAGCCACCACTATGTTTGAAAATATGGACAGTGGTACTCAGTAATGTATTGGATTTGCCCCAAACATAGCACTTTGTATCCAGGACAAAAAGTTAATTACTTTGCCACATTTTTTGCAGTGTAACTTTAGTGCCATGTTGCAAAACAGTCTTCCTTCTTTTCCCTCCTGTCATTTAGGTTAGTATTCTGGAGTAACTACAATGTTGTTGGTCCATCCTCAGTTTTCTCCTATCGCAGCCATTAAACTCTGTAACTGTTTTAAAGTCACCATTGGCCTCAAGGTAAAATCCCTGAGTGGTTTCTTTCCTCTCCAGCAACTGAGTTAGGAATGACGCCTGTTTCTGTGTAGTCACCGGGTGTATTGATACACCATCCAAGTGTAATTAATATCGTTACCATGCTGAAAGGGATATTCAATGTCTGTTTTTTTGCCATCTATCAGTAGGTGCCCTTCTTTGCAAGGCACTGGAAAACCTCACTGGTCTTTGTGTTTGAAATTCACTGCTAGACTGAGGTACCTTACAGATAATTGTATGTGTGGGGTACAGAGATGTGTCAAAAATCATGTTAAACACTATTATTGCACACAGAGTCCATGCAACTTACTATGTGACTTGTTAAGCACATTTTTACTCTTGAACGTATTTAGGCTTGCCATAACGAAGGGGTTGAATACTTATTGACTCAAGACATTTCAGCTTATAATTTTTTATTAATTTGAAAAAATGTAGAAAAACATAACATTATGAGGTATTGTGTGTAGGCCAGTGACAAAAAATCTAAATTTTATCCATTTTAAATTCAGGCTGTAACACAACAAAATGTGGAAAAAGTCAAGGGGTTTGAATACCTTCTGAAGGTGTGTGTGTGTGTGTGTGTGTGTGTGTGTGTGTGTGTGTGTGTGTGTGTGTGTGTGTGTGTGTGTGTGTGTGTGTGTACACGTGTTTCCAGCCCTGTTACCTTTGATTCTCATTGCTTCAGGGAAACAACAGTAGCATTCATTTTTAGTCTTCAAACTGTCATCCCATTAGATCACTGTCAACTACAATGAAAGACTTCTCTCTGACAGAAAGAAAGACCGTTTGAGTGGGTATGTTTTGTACGGTGTCCATATTAGGACACCCCAGCTTCTTTTGACTCTGAGGATGTCCTAATATGGACAGTTTGAAGACTAAAAATGAATGCTGCTGTTGTTTCCCTGAAGCAATGCGTTATAGTTATATGTTTTGTGATTTCAAAGGTTTCCTGTTTGAGCGATGTGAAGTTCCGAGAAATGTCTGCTTAATTACACACACTGTTTGTCTGCTCAGTTTGAGTGGGTTTTTCTGTGTTATTTCACAGGTTGCATATTTGATCTGGAGTTTCGGACGAGGAGAGACGGGAAGTTCATAGCGTTGGGGAAGCCTGAGGGTCATCCTAACTCTGGCCGTAGTGTGGGTCAGTGCGGGGTCACACCCTGCACCCTGGTGACCTGCAGGAACGGAGGAACCTGTGTGGACTCTGGATCCTCTGTCTAGTATGTACACTACATTTTCATTGATTCTTTTATTTTGTTGAACCGTTCTTTAAACCAGGATGTCCCATTGTTATGCTTGTAATCAATTAATCAGATTGATTTATATTGCCCTTTCTACCACAATATATCTCCCAAAGTGCTTTACCTGAACCCATGAAGCCCATGGTATGTGACTGTGGTATTATTATTATTCAGTTAAGTGACTACAATGACATCTCTGCATAATATGACTTGACCAGAGATGTAGGCTAAGGCTGGTCATATATAGGGTTGGGGGGGGGGGGGGGGGGGGGGGGGGGGGCTCGTGGTTTCTTCTATAAACCTTCTATCAGTGAGACTCAGAAAATGCCCACGCTAAAACAGTCCTTGTGGCAAGTGCTCCCTCTATCCATCTCTATGGCGAGACTGAGAAAACAGGACCATGTATTGATGTTGCATGTCAGACCAAGGGCTTAGTGGGCATCAGGCCTCCTCCGGCTGCTGTAATCAATGTTATTATCCCAGAAATGAGAGGCTTTGGAGACATAAATCACTGCTCAACATGGAGGCAAATGAATGGGTATGGCTGTACCACTGTTAGTCCTATTAATCATGGTTGGCTGGGTTGACCAGGAGATAGGTGGTGAATTCTATTTCAGCCTGTACAAGTGCTGATCTAGAATCACGTCCCCAATGCCCATGTGTTCTTGTTCATTATGATATAAAAGGTAAAATTTATCCTAGATCAGCACTCCTACTCTGAGATGCTTTGTAAATACAGGTCCAGATTCCTAACATGTGTTTGGAATCAGCTTAGCCTTTTAGCTCATAATGAACAAGATTATATGGACAGGGGGGACCTGATCCTAGATCAGTTTGTTTTAGTTTCTTCTATTCAGGAGAGACTTATCTGTCTGTATTGTTGAGAACAGCATCATCAGAGCAAGGAGCTGTGTGTTTAGGACTCGATGTTAATGAATGTGATACACAACAGTGCAGGAAATAGTGGATTCATTCAGACAATAATTGCAAAATGTAATGTAGTTGGTGAAGATATAATAACTCTTAGTAATTCACTGAAGATGTATCATCACCATCTGTAGACTCTGTAGATGTATCATCACCATCTGTAGACTCTGTAGATGTATCATCACCATCTGTAGACTCTAGATGTATCATCACCATCTGTAGACTCTGTAGATGTATCATCACCATCTGTAGACTCTGTAGATGTATCATCACCATCTGTAGACTCTGTAGAGTCTGACCTACAGTATTACTAGTAATAAGCCAGTCCCCTGTACTACAGTATTACTAGTAGTAAGCCAGTCCCCTGTACTACAGGATTACTAGTAATAAGCCAGTCCCCTGTACTACAGTATTACTAGTAGTAAGCCAGTCCCCTGTACTACAGGATTACTAGTAATAAGCCAGTGCCCTGTACTACAGTATTACTAGTAATAAGCCAGTCCCCTGTACGACAGTATTACTAGTAATAAGCCAGTGCCCCTGTACTACAGTATTACTAGTAATAAGCCAGTCCCTTGTACTATAGGATTACTAGTAATAAGCCAGTCCCCTGGACTACAGTATTACTAGTAATAAGCCAGTCCCCTGTACTACAGGATTACTAGTAATAAGCCAGTCCCCTGTACTACAGTATCACTAGTAGTAAGCCAGTCCCCTGTACGACAGTATTACTAGTAATAAGCCAGTGCCCTGTACTACAGTATTACTAGTCGTACTCCATGTCATTCTGCTCTCCCCTGTAGCACTACTAGCAGCACTGTCTGTGCCAGTAGTAGAAGTAGTTATTCTGATGTTACGTAAACCTCATGACATCTCCCCTAGCTGCCAGTAACCCTAACCCATGTGTTCCTCTCTCCCCTAGCTGCCAGTTACCCTAACCCATGTGTTCCTCTCTCCCCTAGCTGCCAGTTACCCTAACCCATGTGTTCCTCTCTCCCCTAGCTGCCAGTTACCCTAACCCATGTGTTCCTCTCTCCCCTAGCTGCCAGTAACCCTAACCCATGTGTTCCTCTCTCCCCTAGCTGCCAGTGCCCATTCGGCTGGAAGGGAGCACTCTGCTCTGAGACCGTGTCTGTGTGCGACGCTGAACACCGTCCCCCTCCTTTGTGTGCCCGTGGTTCCACCTGCGTACCCCTTCCAGACGGATACACCTGCCTCTGCCCCTTGGGCACCGGCGGACTGCACTGTCAGCAAGGTCAGAATACTGACCAAACACTAACCAAATACTATTAGGTCAGAATACTGACCAAACACTAACCAAATACTATTAGGTCAGAATACTGACCAAACACTAACCAAATACTATTAAGTCAGAATACTGACCAAATACTATTAGGTCAGAATACTGACCAAACACTAACCAAATAGTATTAGGTCAGAATACTGACCAAACACTAACCAAATACTATTAGGTCAGAATACTGACCAAACACTAACCAAATACTATTAAGTCAGAATACTGACCAAATACTATTAGGTCAGAATACTGACCAAACACTAACCAAATAGTATTAGGTCAAAATAATAACCAACCAACCCAACCAGTTTGTTCCAAAAAAATAAGAAAAAGAAAGCGATTAACCTCTCTGTTAACCTCTCTGTTAACCTATCTCCGTTAACCTCTCCGTTAAACTCTCCGTTACGTTAACCTCTCCGTTAACCTCTCCGTTAAACTCTCCGTTACGTTAACCTCTCCGTTAACCTTTCTGTTAAACTCTCCGTTACGTTAACCTCTCTGTTAACCTCTCCGTTACGTTAACCTCTCCGTTACGTTAACCTCTCCGTTAACCTTTCTGTTAAACTCTCCGTTAACCTCTCTGTTAAACTCTCCGTTACGTTAACCTCTCCGTTAAACTCTCCGTTAAGCTCTCCGTTAACCTCTCTGTTAAACTCTCCGTTAACCTCTCCGTTAACCTCTCTGTTAACCTCTCCGTTACGTTAACCTCTCCGTTAACCTTTCTGTTTAACTCTCCGTTAACCTCTCCGTTAACCTCTCCGTTACGTTAAACTCTCCGTTAACCTCTCCGTTAACCTCTCCGTTACGTTAACCTCTCCGTTAACCTCTCTGTTAACCTCTCTGTTAACCTCTCCGTTAAACTCCCTGTTAAGCTCTCCGTTAAACTCTCCGTTAAACTCTCCGTTAACCTCTCCGTTAAACTCTCCGTTAAGCTCTCCGTTAACCTCTCCGTTAAACTCTCCGTTAAACTCTCCGTTAAACTCTCCGTTAAACTTTCCGTTAACCTCTCCGTTAAACTCTCCGTTAAGCTCTCCGTTAACCTCTCTGATAAGCTCTCTGTTAAGCTCTCTGTTAACCTTTCTGTTAAATTCTCCGTAAAACACTGATGGTCTATTGAGACCAAAACGTTGGTATACGTTTTTTCCCCGTTATCCTATAGTATCAATTTCCAGGGTTTTAAAATGTAATTACATCAAATGAATAGATCTCAGTCCCTCTCATATAACCATTTGTCTTTCCCCTTTGATTGATAGCTTGACACAAAGAAATAGATACCGTACCAGTCAAAAGTTTGGACACACCTACTCATTCAAGGGTTTTTCTTCATTTTTACTATTTTCTACATTGTAGAATAATAGTGAAGACATCAAAACTATGCAATAACACATATGGAATCATGTAGTTACCAAAAAAGTGTTAAACAAATCATAATATATTTTAGATTTTAGATTATTCAAAGTAGCCACCCTTTCCCTTGATGACTTTGCACACTCTTGTAATTCTCTCAACCAGCTTCATGAGGTAGTCACCTGGAATGCATTTTAATGAACAGGTGTGCCTTGTCAAAAGTTAATTTGTGGAATTTATTTCCTTCTTAATGTGTTTGAGACAATCAGCTGTCTTGTGACAAGGTAGAGGTGGTATACAGAAGATAGCCCTATTTGGTAAAAGACCAAGTCCATATTATGGCAAGAACAGCTCAAATAAGCAAAGAGAAATGACAGTCCATCATTACTTTAAGACATGAAGGTCAGTAAATCTGGAAAATTTCAAGAACTTTGAAAGTTTCTTCAAGTGCAGTCACAAAAACCATCAAGTGCTATGATGAAACTGCTTCTCATGAGGACCGCCACAGGAAAGGATGACCCAGAGTTACCTCTGCTGCAGAGGATAAGTTCATAAGAGTTACCAGCCTCAGAAATTGCAGCCCAAATAAATGCTTGACAGAGTTCAAGTAACAGACACATGAATCAGGCCTTCATGGTCGAATTGCTGCATAGAAACCACTACTAAAGGACACCAATGAGAAGAAGAGACTTGCTTGGGCCAAGAAACACGAGCAATGGACATTAGACCAGTGGAAATCTGTCCTTTGGTCTGATGAGTCCAAATGTCAGATTTTTGGTTTCAATCGCCGTGTCTTTGTGGGACGCAGAATAGCTGAACAGATGATCTCCGCATGTGTGGTTCCCACCATGAAGCATGGAGGAGGAGGTGTGATGGTGTATTTTGTATTTGTATTTATTATGGATCCCCATTAGCTGTTGCCAAAGCAGCAGCTATTCTTCCTGGGGTCCAGCAAAATTAAGGCAGTTTATACCATTTTAAAAACATTACTATACATTCACAGATTTCACAACACACTGTGTGCCCTCAGGCCCCTACTCCATCACTACCACATATCTACAGTACTAAATCCATGTGTATTATGTTATCGTGTGTGTGTGTGACTGTGCCAATATTTGTGTTGCTTCACAGTACCCGCTGTTCCATAAGGTGTTTTTGAAATCTGTTTTTTAAATCTAATTTTACTGCTTGCGTCAGTTTCTTGATGTGGAATAGAGTTTATTGTAGTCATGGCTCTATGTAGTACTGTGTGCCTCCCATAGTCTGTCTGGATTTGGGGACTGTGAAGAGACCTCTTGTGGCATGTCTTGTGGGGTATGTATGGGTGTCCGAGCTCTGTGCCAGTAGTTTAGACAGACAGCTCAGTGCATTCAACATGTCAATACCTCTCATAAATACAAGTAGTGATGAAGTCAATCTCTCCTCCACTTTCAGCCAGGAGAGATTGACATGCATATTATTAATATTAGGTCTCTGTGTACATCCAAGGGCCAGCCGTGCTGCCCTGTTATGAGCCAATTGCAAAACTAGGGCCTGTAGGACCTGCCTTGTTGATAGTGTTGTTAAAACCTCTACGGGCTAGGGGGCAGTATTGAGAATTTTGGAAAAAAATATGTGCGCATTTTTAACTGCCTCCTACACCAACTCAGAAGCTAGAATATGCATATTATTGTTTAGGTTTGGATAGAAAACACTCTGAATTTTCTAAAACAGTTTGAATGGTGTCTGTAAGTATAACAAAACTCATATTGCAGGCAAAAACCTGTGAAAAATAGATTTAAAAAAATGAGAATTTTGTGACTGTACTATTTAGTGTCATTGTTTTAAAGATACCACAGTGAGAAAGGATTCAGTTCGCAACTCCTACGGCTTCCACTAGATGTCAACGATCTTTAGAAAGTTGTTGGAAGCATCTGTCATGAATACAGACCGAATTAGAAAGCTTACAAGTTGACACGTCATCACTTCATTTTTTGCGCTGCATGAATCTGAGAAGAGTGTCTTTGTCATTATCGTTTATTCTAGACACTTGATAGGTTGTGTGAAAATATTACCGATGTTTACTGATGTTTCACGTTAAAAATGGACCAAAGGATTAATGCTAAACAACGTTTGACATGTTTAAACAAACGTAAATAGATTATTTACTAGGTTTTCTTTAGCTTTTCGACGTGACTTTACACTGCCCACCTCATTTTGTGGGAGCCTACTGAACGCTAACTATTTGGACATAAATTATGAACTTTGTCAAAAGAAACCACATTTGTTCTGGACCTGGGATCTCTGGCAGCGCCTTCTGATGGAGATAATCAAAGGTAAGGGGATATTTAGAATGTTATTATCGATATTAGATGATGCTAATGCTAACGGTATAGCTTAGCTTAGCTTAGCATATAGCTTATTGTTGTTAGCATAGTACCCAGTTTATGCAAAATGTGATTTCCCAGTAAAGTTATTTTGAGATCTGGCCATTCGGTAGCAATTACGAGATGATAATATATTATTCTTTGAATGACAATATTATAATTTACCAATGTTTTCGAATAGTAATTCCGTGATTTGTAATGCTGGATTCACTGGGTGCATTCGAGCCGAAAAAAATTCAGAATTTCACCGCGACTGTAAATGCTGTTTTTGGATATAAATATGAACTTGATGGAACTAAAAATGCATGTATTGTATAACATAATGTCCTATGAGTGTCATATGATGCAGATTGTCAAAGGTAAGTGCATAATTCTAGCTAGTTTTCTGTCTGTTGATGCCCTTCTTTGAATTGGCTAAACATTACACGCAGCTATTGTCAATGTACTCTCCTCACATAACCTAACTTTATGCATTCTCCGTAATGCCTCTGAAAATCGGACAGCGTGGTTAGATTTAGGAGATATATCTTTCAAATGGAGGAAAATAGTTGATTATTTGATTATTTGAAATGATTACTCTTGCAGTTTTGAATTCCCCGCCATGGTCACATGACAATGAATCCCAATACCGGGATAAGATCGGGATAAGATCCTCAACAGAAGGCAGAGCAACACTTTATTATGGACAGACTTCTCCCCATCCTAGCTACTGTTGTATCAATATGTTTTGACCATGACAGTTTACATTCCAGGGTTACTCCAAGCAGTTTAGTAATCTCAACTTGCTCAATTTCCACATTATTTATTACAAGATTTAGTTGAGGTTTAGGGTTTAGTGAGTGTTTGTAACGGCTGTCTTCTGAAATGAACCAAGGCGCAGCAGGTATGTGAATACTCATGGTGATTTATTACCAAAAAAAGGAGTAGAGCATCCACTTGAAAAACCCAATGACGGTGACAACAGTAGCAGTTTTACAGGCTATACACGCAGTGTAAAAACAACCACCCACAACCCCAAAGAAAAACACACACACCTATATAGGACTTCCAATCAAAGGCAACTCAACACACCTGCCTTCAATTGGAAGTCCCAAATCAACAATCAAACATTCACATACACAAAAACTGCCACGTCCTGACCCCAACACTAAAACAATAGCGCCATCTGCTGGTCAGGACGTGACAGTACCCCCCCCCCCCTCAAGGTGCAGACCCCGGAATGCACCTACCAACAAAAAACCCCAACACAAAACCCATAAACAATAACCCTAAAACAATAAGGGAGGGAAGGGAGGGTGGCTGCCGTCACCGACGGCACTGTGCTACACCCTCCCTCCCCAACCCACCTATCCTGGAGGTGGCTCAGGTGCAGGGCGTGGACCTTGCTCCACCTTCGGCGTAGCCCACTTTGGTGGCGCTGCTAGCTGCGCCGGGCAGATGGGCCACTTGGGCTGACCCTGGCAGATGGACCACTCGTGCTGGGCCGGAGGACAGGAGGGCCACTCGTGCTGGGCCGGAGGACAGGAGGGCCACTCGGGCTGGGCCGGAGGACAGGAGGGCCACTCGGGCTGGGCCGGAGGACAGGAGGGCCACTCGGGCTGGGCCAAAGGGCAGGAGGGCCACTCGGGCTGGGCCGGAGGGCAGGAGGACCACTCGGGCTGGGCCGGAGCGGAGGAGGGCCACTCGGGCTGGGCAGGAGGGCAGGAGGGCCACTCGGGCTGGGCCGGAGGGGAGGAGGGCCACTCGGGCTGGGCAGGAGGGCCACTCGGGCTGGGCCGGAGGGCAGGAGGGCCACTCGGGCTGGGCAGGAGGGCCACTCGGGCTGGGCCGGAGGGCAGGAGGGCCACTCGGGCTGGGCCGGAGGGCAGGAGGGCCACTCGGGCTGGGCCGGAGGGCAGGAGGGCCACTCGGGCTGGGCCGGAGGGCAGGAGGGACACTCGGGCTGGACCGGAGGGCAGGAGGGCCACTCGGGCTGGACCGGAGGGCAGGAGGACCACTCTGGCAGATCCTGACAGGCCGGGCACCCTGGCAGATCAGGGCAGGCGGGCACCTCTGGCAGAACCGGGCAGTCTGGCCACTCTGGCAGTTCAGGGCAGTCTGGCCACTCTGGCAGTTCAGGGCAGTCTGGCCACTCTGGCAGTTCAGGGCAGTCTGGCCACTCTGGCAGTTCAGGGCAGTCTGGCCACTCTGGCAGTTCAGGGCAGTCTGGCCACTCTGGCAGTTCAGGGCAGTCTGGCCACTCTGGCAGTTCAGGGCAGTCTGGCCACTCTGGCAGTTCAGGGCAGTCTGGCCACTCCGGCAGTTCATGGCAGTCTGGCCACTCCGGCAGTTCAGGGCAGTCTGGCCACTCCGGCAGTTCAGGGCAGTCTGGCCACTCCGGCAGTTCAGGGCAGTCTGGCCACTCCGGCAGTTCAGGGCAGTCTGGCCACTCCGGCAGTTCAGCGCAGTCTGGCCACTCCGGCGACTGTTGACTGGCGGGCAGCTCCGACGACTGTTGACTGGCGGGCAGCTCCGACGACTGTTGACTGGCGGGCAGCTCCGACAATTGTTGACTGGCGGGCAGCTCCGACAACTGTTGACTGGCGGGCAGCTCTGACGACTGTTGACTGTCGGGCAGCTCTGGTGATGGTTGACTGGCGGGCAGCTCCGACGACTGTCGACTGGCGAACAGCTCTGACGACTGTCGACTGGCGGGCAGCTCTGGCGACTGTCGACTGGCGGGCAGCTCTGGTGACTGTTGACTGGCGGGCAGCTCTGGTGACTCACGACTGGCGAGGCTGGGCTGACGCACCAGACTCCTGATGCGTGGGGCTGGTACCGGGCGGACTGGGCTGTGCGTCCGTATCGGCGAGATGGTGCGTACCTCAGCGTAACATGGCGCCCTCCACCTCATACGCACCTCCCTGTAGTCACGGGTAGCTGGCTTACGGCTCTTCGCTGGCCTGGCCAAGCTACCCGTGTGCCCCCCCCAAAAAAAATATTGGGGCTGCCTCTCGGGTTTCCTACCCAACCGTGTTCCAGCAAAACATTCCCGTTGGTTCCTCTGTCCAACTGCCTCCACTCTCCTGAGTGCCTCCACCTGTTCCCATGGGAGGCGATCCCTTCCGGCCAGGATCTCTTCCCAGGTGTAGGCTCCCTTGCCATCCAGGACGTCCTCCCATGTCCATTCCTCCTTTTTTCTCTCCTGTGGCTTCCTCCTCTTCTGCTGCTTGGTCCTGGTTTGGTGGGTGGTTCTGTAACGGCTGTCTTCTGAAATGAACCAAGGCGCAGCAGGTATGTGAATACTCATGGTGATTTATTACCAAAAAAAGGAGTAGAGCATCCACTTGAAAAACCCAATGACGGTGACAACAGTAGCAGTTTTACAGGCTATGCACGCAGTGTAAAAACAACCACCCACAACCCCAAAGAAAAACACACACACCTATATAGGACTTCCAATCAAAGGCAACTCAACACACCTGCCTTCAATTGGAAGTCCCAAATCAACAATCAAACATTCACATACACAAAAACTGCCACGTCCTGACCCCAACACTAAAACAATAGCTCCATCTGCTGGTCAGGACGTGACAGTGTTTTGTTCCAAATACAATGCTTTTAGTTTCAGAAATATTTAGGGCTAACTTATTCCTTGCCAACCACTCTGAAACTAACTGCAGCACTTTGTTGAGTGTTGCAGTCATTTCAGTTGCTTTAGTAGCTGACGTGTATAGTGTTGAGTCATCCGCATACATAGACACTCTGGCTTCACTCAGTCAGTGGCATGTCGTTAGTAAAATAAAATGAACGCAAGGGGCCTAAATAGCTACCCTGGAGAATTCCTGATTCTAACTGGATTATATTTGAGAGGCTTCCATTAAAGAACACCCTCTGTGTTCTGTTAGACAAGTAACTCTTGATCCACATTATAGTAGTGGGTGTAAAGCCATAACACATACGTTTTTCCAGCAGCAGACTATGATCGATAATGTCAAAGCTGCACTGAAGTCTAATAAGACAGCCCCCACAATCATTTTATTATCAATTTATCTCAGCCAATCATCAGTAATTTGTGTAAGTGCCAGGACGTGACAGTCTGATTCAATGAATGAAGGAGCCGAGTTGTCTTTTTTTCCCAAAATTTCATTTAAGGTGCCCCAAAGCTTTTTACTATCATTCTTTTATTTAATTTATCTTATTTCTGTCTTTTCGGTAGATGTTATAACCATGTATCGCTACCACTGTATCATCAAATGTATTATCTAAGTGAGTTTCAGAGATAATCAGAATATGAATGTCATCTGTTACAAGAAAGTTATTGACTTCATGTACCTTGTCTCTTAGGTTACATATGTTAATATGGGCTATTTGTAGCACTTTTCTGGGTTGCTTGATTGTTTTTAATGCTTTACTCGGAAGCTTATCAGAGGTAGACTTACTCATGTTATTTTGTTTTATTCACTGATTTAGCACACTCTGCCAACCCGGATGTCCTAGCTGTGTCTGAATCTTGGCTTAGGAAGTCCACCAAAAACTCTGAAATCTTCATCCCTAACTACAACGTTTTCAGACAAGATAGAACGACCAAAGGGGGCGGTGTTGCAATATTACTGCAGAGATAGCCTGCAGAGTTCTGTCCTGCTATCCAGGTCTGTACCCAAACAATTTGAACTTCTACTTTTAAAAATCCACCTCTCCAAAAACAAGTCTCTCACCGTTGCCGCTTGCTATAGACCCCCCTCGGCCCCTAGCTGTGCTCTGGACACCATATGTGAACTGATTGCCCCCCATCTATCTTCAGAGCTCGTGCTACTAGGTGACCTAAACTGGGACATGCTTAACACCCCAGCCATCCTACAATCCAAGCTTGATGCCCTCAATCTCACACAAATTATTAATGAACCCACCAGGTACAACCCCAAAGCCGCAAACACTGGCACCCTCATAGATATCATCCTAACCAACGTGCCCTCTAAATACACATCTGCTGTTTTCAACCAAGATCTCAGCGATCACTGCCTCATTGCCTGCACCCGTAATGGGTCAGCGGTCAAACGACCTCCACTCATCACTGTCAAACGCTCCCTGAAACATTTCAACGAGCAAGCCTTTCTAATCGACCTGGCCCTGGTATCCTGGAAGGATATTGACCTCATCCCGTCAGTAGAGGATGCCTGGTTATTTTTTAAAAATGCCTTCCTCTCCATCTTAAATAAGCATGCCCCTTTCAAGAAATTTAGAACCAGGAACAGATATAGCCCTTGGTTCTCCCCAGACCTGACTGCCCTTAACCAACACAAAAATATCCTGTGGCGTTCTGCATTAGCATCGAACTGCCCCCGCGATATGCAACTTTTTAGGGAAGTTAGAAACCAATACACACAGGCAGTTAGAAACGCCAAGGCTAGCTTTTTCAAACAGAAATTTGCTTCGTGCAACTCCAACTCTAAAAAGTTCTGGGACATTGTAAAGTCCATGGAGAATAAGAACACCTCCTCCCAACTGCCCACTGCACTGAGGATAGGAAACTCTGTCACCACCGATAAGCCCACTATAATTGAGAATTTCAATAAGCATTTTTCTACGGCTGGCCATGCTTTCCACCTAACTACCCCTACTGCATTCAACAGCACTGCACCCCCCACAGCTACTCGCCCAAGCCTCCCCCATTTCTCCTTCTCCCAAATCCATTCAGCTGATGTTCTGAAAGAGCTGCAAAATCTGGACCCCTACAAATCAGCTGGGCTTGACAATCTGGACCCTTTCTTTCTAAAATTATCTGCCGAAATTATTGCAACCCCTATTACTAGCCTGTTCAACCTCTCTTTCGTGTCGTCTGAGATTCCCATAGATTGGAAAGCAGCTGCTGTCATCCCCCTCTTCAAAGGAGGTGACACTCTTGACCCAAATTGCTACAGACCTATATCCATCCTACCCTGCCTTTCTAAGGTCTTCGAAAGCCAAGTCAACAAACAGATTACCGACTATTTTGAATCCCACCGCACCCTCTCCGCTATGCAATCTGGTTTCAGAGCTGGTCATGGGTGCAACTCAGCCACGCTCAAGGTCCTAAACGACATCGTAACCGCCATCGATAAGAAACAATACTGTGCTGCCGTATTCATTGACCTGGCCAAAGCTTTTGACTCTGTTAATCACCACATCCTCATCGGCAGACTCAGTAGCCTTGGTTTCTCAAACGATTGCGTCGCCTGGTTCACCAACTACTTCTCTGACAGAGTTCAGTGTGTCAAATCGGAGGGCCTACTGTCTGGACCTCTGGCAGTCTCTATGGGGGTACCACAGGGTTCAATTCTTGGGCCAACTCTTTTCTCTGTAGACATAAATGATGTCGCTCTTGCTGCTGGTGAATCTCTGATCCACCTCTATGCAGACGACACCATTCTGTATACTTCTGGCCCTTCTTTGGACACTGTGTTAACAACCCTCCAGACGAGCTTCAATGCCATTCAACTCTCCTTCCGTGGTCTCCAACTGCTCCTAAACACAAGTAAAACTAAATGCATGCTCTTCAACCGATCGCTGCCTGCACCTGCCCGCCCGTCCAGCATAACTTCTCTGGACGGTTCTAACTTAGAATTTGTGGACAACTACAAATACCTAGGTGTCTGGTTAGACTGTAAACTCTCCTTCCAGACTCACATCAATCATCTCCAATCCAAAGTAAAATCTAGAATTGGCTTCCTATTTCGCAACAAAGCATCCTTCACTCATGCTGCCAAACATACCCTTGTAAAACTGACCATCCTACCAATCCTCGACTTCGGCGATGTCATTTACAAAGTAGCCTCCAATACCCTACTCAACAAGCTGGATGCAGTCTATCACAGTGCCATCCGTTTTGTCACCAAAGCCCCATATACTACCCACCACTGCGACCTGTAAGCTCTCGTTGGCTGGCCTTCGCTTCATAATCGTCGCCAAACACATTGGCTCCAGGTCATCTACAAGACTCTTCTAGGTAAAGTCCCCCCTTATATCCGCTCACTGGTCACCATAGCAGCACCCACCTGTAGCACACGCTCCAGCAGGTATATCTCTCTGGTCACCCCTAAAGCCAACTCCTCCTTTGGTCGTCTCTCCTTCCAGTTCTCTGCTGCCAATGACTGAAACGAACTACAAAAATCTCTGAAACTGGAAACACTTATCTCCCTCACTAGCTTTAAGCACCAGCTGTCAGAGCATCTCACAGATCACTGCACCTGTACTTAGCCCATCTATAATTTAGCCCAAACTACTACCTCTTCCCCTACTGTATTTATTTATTTTATTTATTTTGCTCCTTTGCACCATATTATTTATATTTTAACTTTGAACTTTCTTCAAACTACAAATCTACCATTCCAGTGTTTTTCTTGCTATACTTTATTTACTTTGCCACCATGGCATTTTTTTGCCTTTACCTCCCTTATCTCACATCATTTGCTCACATTGTATATAGTCTTATTTTTTTTCTACTGCATCATTGATTGTATGTTGTTTTACTCCATGTGTAACTGTGTTGTTGTATGTTGTCGAACTGCTTTGCTTTATCTTGGCCAGGTCGCAATTGTAAATGAGAACTTGTTCTCAACTTGCCTACCTGGTTAAATAAAGGTGAAATAAATAAATAAATAAAAATTTACATTGGAGCTGATAGTGCAGGGTGAGCTGCATAAAGTGGTCTTCCTACTATTGCACACCGCCTCAGTGCTAACAGTGGAACTCTGGTTTATAGGCTCATGACTACTGCTTACAATAGCTGTAGGATAAACAGATGTATTCAGTGCAATTAGGGGTACATAAATTAAATTACTTACATTGTGTTTGCCAATGCCCCTAAGATCATGTACATTTCATGCAGCATTATGGCGACTCATTGTCACAATGGTAGGGATTAACTGAGCTGGTCTTGGATCATTTACCAGTCATTGTTTCAACGCAGTCTTGAAATGCATGGACAGACTCCAGGAGCCAAGATGATTTGGATGGACTCCGTCATTCCTGTAGAGTATCTTCTGTTTCCAGAAGGTGTCAAAGTTATCAATAAAAGTGACTCCAGTCGAGCTACAGTAGTCTTTTAGCCAGATGTGTAATGCCAGCAGTCTGCTGAATCTTTCACACCCGCGGCCCAACGGTGGTAGTGGACCTGAAATTATTGGCCCTTTTTTGGAGTCTTTTAATGCTAAAATCAGTTCTTTAAAATCCATTTTCAAATGTTCCGAGCTAGCCCTCCTGATGTCATTTGACTCCACATGGACTATGACAGTGTCAGCTCCCTGCATCTGTGGTAGAACAGTCGACACGCCCTTGTTATGTCCTGTTCTTTTGCCTTGGGGACCGAGATGTTTCTCACCATAGAGCTGCCTATGATGACAGCTGGGGATGTTGAATGGGCCGGTCTCTCAGGCAACCTCACGGTCTGGTGAGGCTGGGAGCTCCGAAGATCTGAACCCGAGGTAGAAGCCACCGGAGAGGGAGACAGAACCGAGGACGAAGATGCAGGTACCTCTGGATCCGATCTTGATTGGGAAGCCACCGAGAACGAAGGCTCCGGAACCTCTGGACCCAGGGCGGCAAAGCTGTTTTTGGTCTGTGTTAGTTCCTGGCTCAACATCTCCATGGAGACCCCCGTTGCCAGAGGACGCCTTCTTCGACTTCCATGGCGAGTGACGTACCTCCATGGCTGGTTGGTTGGGTCGAGAACAGCTCGGTTCTCCAGGGAAGGGGAGACCACTTCGGGGATGGAACCCTGCCTAGCACCAGCCAGTCAGCTGTGGAGAGCCGACACGGCGGCGAAACTTCCACCAGACCAGAGCGGCGTCCGGCTCCTAGAGTGGAAGAAAAATAAAAAGTAGGTGGGCGTGGGTTCCCCAGTAGCTTATGTAGGTTTGCTACTTGCTTGCTAAGAGTAGCCACTTCGCTCCTGTAGTCCTCCGCAAGCAAGCAGTTGCTACATTGGAAGTCAGCGCAGTCCACTTTGTCCCGGAACAACGCAAAGTAAACACAGCTCCTGCAATGCTGGAAACGTTTAATGGCGGCCTCCATTTGAGGCTTTTTTTTTGAGGCCACCGAGTGTAGGGGTGCTTTGCTGCTGACGCTGTCTGTGATTTACTTAGAATTCAAGGCACACTTAACCAGCATGACTACCACAGCATTCTGCAGCAATACGCCATCCCATCTGGTTTGCGATTTGGGACTACCATTAGTTTTTCCACAGGACAATGACCCAACACACCTCCAGGCTATGTAAGGTCTATTTGACCAAGAAGGAGAGTGATGGAGTGCTGCATCAGATGATCTGGCCTCCACAATCACCCGACCTCAACCTAATTGAGATGGTTTGGGATGAGTTGGACCGCAGAGTGAAGGAAAAGCAGCCAACAAGTGCTTAGCATATGTGGGAACTCCTTCAAGACTATTGGAAAAGCATTCCTCATGAAGCTGGTTGAGAGAATGCCAAGAGTGTGCAAAGCTATCATTAAGGCAAAGGGTGGCTACTTTGAATATATTTTGATTTGATTAACACTTTTGTGGTTACTACATGATTCCATATGTGTTATTTCAAAGTTTTGATGTCTTCACTATTATTATACAATGTAGAAAATAGTAAAAATAAAGAAAAACCCATGAATGGGCAGGTGTATCCAAACTTTTGACTGGTACTGTATATTTTTTGCATTAATCCACCAGATAATCCACCAGATACTATAGATGCAGTCCTGCTCCCAGACTGGCAGTCAGAGCAGCGCTTCAGTGGTTATATCCCAGCCTGGCAGTCAGAGCAGTGCATCAGTGGTTATATTAATGAGATTTCAATCAAATCCAGTCAGTCAGTATAGCTCTCTGGTACAAATTGCCAAGGAACATTGGGCTCTGGGGTGAGCTCATTTAAATGAATCCATATTCAGTACACTGTGACCTGTGACCTGTTAGAACTGGCCGCGCCAATAGGTTCAATTAGAGAATGACATTGCATAATAGCCTACTGTGGCTATAGCCCTCTGTCTCTTACAGCCCGTACCAATTCCCTTCCTACTCCTTCCCTTTGGCCTTATTCCTTCCCCTTGGCCTTACTCCTTCCCTTTGGCCTTACTCCTTCCCTTTGGCCTTACTCCTTCCCCTTGGCTCTACTCCTTCCCTTTGGCCTTACTCCTTCCCCTTGGCCTTACTCCTTCCCTTTGGCCCTACTCCTTCCCCTTGGCCTTACTCCTTCCCCTTGGCCTTACTCCTTCCCTTTGGCCTTACTCCTTCCCCTTGGCTCTACTCCTTCCCTTTGGCCTTACTCCTTCCCCTTGGCCCTACTCCTTCCCTTTGGCCTTACTCCTTCCCTTTGGCCTTACTCCTTCCCCTTGGTCTTACTCCTTCCCTTTGGCCTTACTCCTTCCCCTTGGCCTTACTCCTTCCCCTTGGCCTTACTCCTTCCCCTTGGCCTTACTCCTTCCCTTTGGCCTTACTCCTTCCCCTTGGCTCTACTCCTTCCCTTTGGCCTTACTCCTTCCCCTTGGCCCTACTCCTTCCCTTTGGCCTTACTCCTTCCCCTTGGTCTTACTCCTTCCCTTGGCCTTACTCCTTCCCTTTGGCCTTACTCCTTCCCCTTGGCCTTACTCCTTCCCCTTGGCCATACTCCTTCCCTTTGGCCTTACTCCTTCCCCTTGGCCCTTCTCCTTCCCCTTGGCCTTACTCCTTCCCCTTACTCCTTCCCCTTGGCCCTTCTCCTTCCCCTTGGCCTTACTCCTTCCCCTTGGCCCTTCTCCTTCCCCTTGGCCTTACTCCTTCCCCTTGGCCATACTCCTTCCCCTTGGCCCTTCTCCTTCCCCTTGGCCTTACTCCTTCCCCTTGGCCCTTCTCCTTCCCCTTGGCCCTACTCCTTCCCCTTGGCCCTTCTCCTTCAATGTTTCCAGATCTGAAGGGTCTCGTGAAGCTTCTCCATGGTGAGAATTCTACATCCTACAAGAATTCTACATTCTTTTGACTCATCACATACGCTGCTGTTTATTATTTATCCTGTTGCCTAGTCCTTTCATCCTATTGCCTTGTCTCCGGTTACCTATCTACCCCCGCACATGGACTTGGTACTGGTACCCCATGTTAATAGCCAAGTTATCATTACGCGGTTCTGGTACCCCATGTTTATAGCCAAGTTATCATGACTCAGTACTGGTACCCCATGTTTATAGACAAGTTATCATGACTCAGTACTGGTACCCCATGTTTATAGACAAGTTATCATTACTCAGTACTGGTACCCCTTGTATATAGCCAAGTTATCATGACTCAGTACTGGTACCCCATGTTTATAGCCAAGTTATCATGACTCAGTACTGGTACCCCATGTTTATAGCCAAGTTATCATTACTCAGCACTGGTACCCCATGTTTATATCCAAGTTATCATGACTCAGTACTGGTACCCCATGTTTATAGCCAAGTTATCATGACTCAGTACTGGTACCCCATGTTTATAGACAAGTTATCATTACTCAGTACTGGTACCCCATGTTTATAGCCAAGTTATCATGACTCAGTACTGGTACCCCATGTTTATAGCCAAGTTATCATTACTCAGCACTGGTACCCCATGTTTATATCCAAGTTATCATGACTCAGTACTGGTACCCCATGTTTATAGCCAAGTTATCATTACTCAGTACTGGTACCTCTTGTATATAGCCAAGTTATCATGACTCAGTACTGGTACCCCATGTTTATAGCCAAGTTATCATTACTCAGTACTGGTACCCCATGTTTATAGCCAAGTTATCATTACTCAGTACTGGTACCCCATGTTTATAGCCAAGTTATTGTTACTCATTGTGGATGTTTTCATTGAGTTATTATTTTTCTATTATTTCTCTATTTTTCTCTCTGTATTGTTGGGAAGGGCCTGTAAGTAAGAATTTCACTGTTAGCCTACACGTGTTGTTTACCAAGCATGTGACAAGCATGTGACTTTAGAGATAAACAAACATTGAAGATCTGCAAATATAAGTAATTACATTATTGCCGCGCAACTGCAGCAAGAAAACTCAGATGTGAGAGTGCTTTATAAAATGGTAGATCTGAAAAGATTGAAGGCTTAGGGCCAACGGAAGGAAAGTTAACGTTTATTGTCATGAGTCTTGTCCTGGGGCAGAACTGAACGATTTCCACTAGATAGGCCAGCTGCAAAGTCAAAATTGGCTATATTGTAAAAATTCATGAAAACTCAAATTTGTTTTTTGGTCTATGGTCAGGCATTAGGGTTAGCAGTATGATTAAGGGGAAAGATACATGGATAGAGGGGGGGGGAGAGACAGACAGAGGAACAGACGGGAAGGAGAGACAGAGAGAGGGATAGAGGAGGGAGGAGAGACAGAGAGAGGGATAGAGGGGGGAGGAGAGACAGAGAGAGGGATAGAGGGGGGAGGGGAGACAGAGAGAGGGATAGAGGGGGGAGGAGAGACAGAGAGAGGGACAGAGGGGGGAGGGGAGACAGACAGAGAGAGGGATAGAGGAGGGAGGAGAGACAGAGAGAGGGATAGAGGGGGGAGGAGAGACAGACAGAGAGAGGGATAGAGGAGGGAGGAGAGACAGAGAGAGGGATAGAGGGGGGAGGAGAGACAGAGAGAGGGACAGAGGGGGGAGGGGAGACAGACAGAGAGAGGGATAGAGGGGGGAGGAGAGACAGAGAGGGGGATAGAGGGGGAGGAGAGGGGGAGAGAGGAACAGAGGGGGAGGAGAGACAGAGAGAGGGACAGAGGGGGGAGGAGAGAGAGAGAGGGATAGAGGGGGGAGGCGAGAGAGAGG
This sequence comes from Salmo trutta, assembly GCF_901001165.1. NCBI lineage: Eukaryota > Metazoa > Chordata > Actinopteri > Salmoniformes > Salmonidae > Salmo > Salmo trutta. The sequence goes on along the minus strand of NC_042961.1, from coordinate 2,638,906 downwards.
GATAGAGGAGGGAGGAGAGACAGAGAGAGGGATAGAGGGGGGAGGAGAGACAGAGAGAGGGATAGAGGGGGGAGGAGAGACAGAGAGAGGGATAGAGGAGGGAGGGGTACAGAGAGAGGGATAGAGGGGGGAGGAGAGACAGAGAGAGGGACAGAGGGGGGAGGAGAGACAGACAGAGAGAGGGATAGAGGGGGGAGGAGAGACAGAGAGAGGGATAGAGGGGGAGGAGAGACAGAGAGAGGAACAGAGGGGGAGGAGAGACAGAGAGAGGGACAGAGGGGGGAGGGGAGACAGAGAGAGGGATAGAGGGGGGAGGCGAGAGAGAGGGATAGAGGAGGGAGGAGAGACAGAGAGAGGGATAGAGGAGGGAGGAGAGACAGAGAGAGGGATAGAGGGGGGAGGAGAGACAGAGAGAGGGATAGAGGGGGAGGAGAGACCGAGAGAGGGATAGAGGGGGAGGAGAGACAGAGAGAGGGATAGAGGAGGGAGGAGTACAGAGAGAGGGATAGAGGGGGAGGAGTACAGAGAGAGATATAGAGGGGGAGGAGTACAGAGAGAGGGATAGAGGGGGAGGAGTACAGAGAGAGATATAGAGGGGGAGGAGTACAGAGAGAAAGAGATAGCTGGGGAGGAGAGACAGAGCGAGGGATAGAGGGGGAGGAGAGAGGGGGGAGGAGAGACAGAGAGAGGGATAGAGGGGGAGGAGAGACAGACAGAGGTGGGAGGAGAGACAGAGAGGGGGGAGGAGAGAAAAGGAAAGAACACAGACAGACAGAAAGCAGTAGGGACAGAGAGAAAAATAAGCCATTGTGTGAGAGAAAGAGGAGATGAAAATAAATGTCACAGCTCAGTGTGTCCCACTATCTCCAAGCTTACCGCATTTTATTTAACCTTTATTTAACTAGGCAAGAGCAAACCCGACGACGCTGGGCCAATTGTGTGCTGCACTATGGGACTCCCAATCACGGCCGGTAGTGATACAGCCTGGCTATGTTTTATGATAATGTTATTACGCAAAATACAGGGCTCTATGTATTACTGTAGTAGGACTACTGTATATAAAACACAGGGCTCTATGTATTACTGTAGTAGGACTACTGTATATAAAACACAGGGCTCTATGTATTACTGTAGTAGGACTACTGTAGTAGGACTACTTTATATAAAACACAGGGCTCTATGTATTACTGTAGTAGGACTACTGTATACAAAACACAGGGCTCTATGTATTACTGTAGTAGGACTACTGTATACAAAATACAGGGCTCTATGTATTACTGTAATAGGACTACTGTATACAAAATACAGGGCTCTATGTATTACTGTAATAGGACTACTGTATACAAAACACAGGGCTATATGTATTACTGTAATAGGACTACTGTATACAAAACACAGGGCTCTATGTATTACTGTAATAGGACTACTGTATACAAAATACAGGGCTCTGTGTATTACTGTAATAGGACTACTGTATACAAAACACAGGGCTGTATGTATTACTGTAGTAGGACTACTGTATACAAAACACAGGGCTGTATGTATTACTGTAATAGGACTACTGTATACAAAACACAGGGCTCTATGTATTACTGTAATAGGACTACTGTATACAAAGCACAGGGCTCTATGTATTACTGTAATAGGACTACTGTATACAAAACACAGGGCTGTATGTATTACTGTAGTAGGACTACTGTATACAAAACACAGGGCTCTATGTATTACTGTAGTAGGACTACTGTATACAAAACACAGGGCTCTATGTATTACTGTAGTAGGACTACTGTATACAAAACACAGGGCTCTATGTATTACTGTAGTAGGACTACTGTATACAAAACACAGGGCTCTATGTATTACTGTAATATACAAAACACAGGGCTCTATGTATTACTGTAGTAGGACTACTGTATACAAAACACAGGGCTGTATGTATTACTGTAATAGGACTACTGTATACAAAACACAGGGCTCTATGTATTACTGTAATATACAAAACACAGGGCTCTATGTATTACTGTAGTAGGACTACTGTATACAAAACACAGGGCTGTATGTATTACTGTAGTAGGACTACTGTATACAAAACACAGGGCTGTATGTATTACTGTAATAGGACTACTGTATACAACAGGTTCTCATCTTCAATCTGATAAAACAGGAGTTTGAGAATATACAGATAAATCCAATAACATTGTTGTCATAAGCAATAAGAATTACACTACAACTCTGAACAAACCTTACAGATTTCCATATTACTCTGGTTCTTCTTGATGTTATGAAGATAAATCTTCATAGTAACATCAGCCATTTTTTGTATCCTGTTCTTGTAAAAGTAATTTCAGAACCAAATGAACAAGAAAAAATATTCTAAAAGTATTTTCTACATTTTTTACGAGGTTTGTATTTCTCCCATTCTTGTTTGTTTCAGCCATGGCCATCAGTGACCCATTCTTCAGCGGTAACCAGTCATCCTGGATGTCTTTCTCTCCAGTCAGCATCAGACACAGGACAGACCTCAGGCTGCAGTTCCAGACTCTGTCACCAGAGGGCATCCTCTTCTACACAGCACAGCACCTCAGTGCCCGGGCCGGTAGGAACACAGTAACCATTCTATCCTTCTACACTGGTTTATAGACATGTGGTAATAATATAAATACATTCAGAATGACAACATTAATGACCATCGTGTCCCTCTGTCCCTCTCTGGTCATGTCATCCACAGGAGACTTCTTCTGTGTGTCCCTGACATCTGGGTTGGTCCAGCTGCGCTACAACCTGGGTTCTGGAACCAGCGTGTTACAGTCCACTAACAGAGTGGACACCAGCGGAGGGACCTGGCACACGGTACCATGTCAAATCACATTCTATTTTATCACATGCTCCGAATATAACAGGTGTAGATCTTACAGTGAAATGCTGACTATAACAGGTGTAGATCTTACAGTGAAATGCTGAATATAACAGGTGTAGATCTTACAGTGAAATGCTGAATACAACAGGTGTAGTTCTTACAGTGAAATGCTGAATACAACAGGTGTAGATCTTACAGTGAAATGCTGAATATAACAGGTGTAGTTCTTACAGTGAAATGCTGAATATAACAGGTGTAGATCTTACAGTGAAATGCTGAATATAACAGGTGTAGATCTTACAGTGAAATGCTGAATATAACAGGTGTAGATCTTACAGTGAAATGCTGAATATAACAGGTGTAGATCTTACAGTGAAATGCTGAATATAACAGGTGTAGATCTTACAGTGAAATGCTGAATAGACACACAATTGGTTAGGTGGCCGTATAACAGCAGCCATCTCCTCCTGCCCCATTATGTTCTTACACCTGTACAGAACAGACAGGAACATTCCAGCTGCTTACATGTGCTGAAAACACATCAGATATTTACAGGATCTGGCTAAATAATTAGAAAACACACACGCAATTAATATTTTCTGTAACAATTTGATGTTATCATTCCAGGGTTCCTGTAACGGTTTGATGTTTATCATTCCAGGTGAGGACAGGCAGGACGGGCCACCAGGGGTTCCTGTAACGGTTTGATGTTTATCATTCCAGGTGAGGACAGGCAGGACGGGCCACCGGGTGTTCCTGTAACGGTTTGATGTTTATCATTCCAGGTGAGGACAGGCAGGACGGGCCACCAGGGTTCCTGTAACGGTTTGATGTTTATTATTCCAGGTGAGGACAGGCAGGACGGGCCACCGGGGGTTCCTGTAACGGTTTGATGTTTATCATTCCAGGTGAGGGCAGGCAGGACGGGCCACCGGGGGTTCCTGTAACGGTTTGATGTTTATCATTCCAGGTGAGGACAGGCAGGACGGGCCACCAGGGGTTCCTGTAACGGTTTGATGTTTATCATTCCAGGTGAGGACAGGCAGGACGGGCCACCGGGTGTTCCTGTAACGGTTTGATGTTTATCATTCCAGGTGAGGGCAGGCAGGACGGGCCACCGGGGGTTCCTGTAACGGTTTGATGTTTATCATTCCAGGTGAGGACGGGCCACCAGGGGTTCCTGTAACGGTTTGATGTTTATCATTCCAGGTGAGGACAGGCAGGACGGGCCACCGGGTGTTCCTGTAACGGTTTGATGTTTATCATTCCAGGTGAGGACAGGCAGGACGGGCCACCGGGGGTTCCTGTAACGGTTTGATGTTTATCATTCCAGGTGAGGACAGGCAGGACGGGCCACCGGGGGTTCCTGTAACGGTTTGATGTTTATCATTCCAGGTGAGGGCAGGCAGGACGGGCCACCAGGGGTTCCTGGTTCTGGACGGGCTGGAGGTGAAGCAGAACGACACCGAGGGAGGGATGTCCACTCTGGACGTGGCCACGGACCTCTTCGTCGGCGGGGTCTCCGACCTGAGTTCCATCTCTACGTTCTCCGTGGAGAGCGAGCCTGTGGGTTTTACCGGAGGCGTGAGAGAGCTCGTCTTAAACGGACACGACTTTGACCTGACGGAGACAGGGGCCCTGGGAGGGGCCAACGTGGGCGACTGGGACGGGACGGCGTGCGGGTACAAGGTGTGCCAGAACGGCGGCCGCTGTACTGCGTTGAGCGGCGCTGATTCGGACTCATTTATGTGCACCTGCCCTCCTCGGTGGACGGGTCCTGTGTGTAACCAATCGGTGTATTGTGTTAATAACCTCTGTCAACATGAGTCATTGTGTTTCTCTGATCTTGTGACTGGCTCATACGACTGTTTCTGTCCTCTCGGGTGGGAGGGGAGGTACTGCGATAAGCAGGTAGGCCTATCCATGACCACTCTGAAGTTCGTTGGGAAATCATATCTGAAATACAGGGATCCTAAATTCAACACAAGGAATCTGAGGTACACGCACGTTTCGTTTAACTTTACAGCAAGCGGGAACGAAGGGTTGATTCTGTGGATGGGAAGAGCGGAGCATGATGACGACGATTACCTTGCTGTCGGGCTTCAGGCGGGCCACCTCAAAATCGCAGTCAACCTCGGAGAGAGGCTCTCCCTCCCGCTCACTTTCAGAAACGTCACGTTGTGTTGCAACAAATGGCATTATTTATCCATCTCTCTGAACAGTACCCTTATTCAGGTGTTCCTGGGTGACGAGAGGGTCCTTTTCGAAGACGTGGACCCCTTCGAGCGTTACGTTGCCATGAATTACGGGGGTCTGTTGTACTTGGGAGGGTTCGAGTTGCACAGGAACATCTCAACAGTGACGTCTGGGCTGTTTACCAAAGGGTTTGTGGGAGATCTTAAAGATGTGCATTTGTATCAGGACCCCAGACAACTGCAGTTCCTCCAAAACAGCAAAGGATTTAATGTTTACCAAAGTAATGAGTAGTTCTGTAACTCGTGAAAATAGGTAATTAGTGTGTTGTGATAAAGAAATTCATAGAATTGGTTTCTAGAATGTAATAGTTTAAGTTCTTTATACGGCAGTCCAAGTTGTATTCATTATGCACCAAATGGAAGAAAACACAAACAAGGAGGACAACTTCCTGGAATTGTTAATAAGCTTGTTTTTTTATCCATTGTGTGCCCTGATGAACACAACTCTGTTGAAACTGCCAGCTCCTCAGTAGATGGTTTATACCCTGAGTATTCCAAACATTAAGAACACCTTCCTAAAATTGAGTTGCTCCCCTCCCTTTTACCCTCAGAACAGCCTCAATTCATCAGGTCATGGACTCTACAAGGTGTCTAAAGCATTCCACAAGGCTGCTGGCCCATGTTGACTCCAATGATTCCCACAGTTGTGTCAAGTGGCTGGATGTCCTTTGGCTGGTGGACCATTTTTGATACACACAGGAAACTGTTGCGCATGAAAAACCCAGCAGCATTGCAGTTCTTGACACACTCAAACTGGTGTGCCTGGCACTACTACGCCATTCAAAGGCACAAATCTTTAGTCTTGCCCATTCAACCTCTGAATGGCACACATACACAATCCATGTCTCAAAAAAAATGTTTTACCCGTCTCCTACACTGATTGAAGAGAAACTCAATAAGGGATTCACCTGGTCAGTGTGTGTCATGGAAAGAGCAGGTGTTCTTAATGTTTTGTCTACTCAGTAAGTCTGATTAGAATATACATTCCTCTCATAAAAAGGACATCTTTCTTCTCAACAATACAAAGATCAACTTTATTACCAGCTGTACATGAACACGGTGCAGAAGGCACACTTGATTTTCCAATGTCCTTGATAAGCCAAAATGTACATAGACAATATTTGTCGATAGAAAAAAAACAATTTATTTCTGTATAGCAATTTAAAAAAATAAAATGGAAAAACCAGAACAAGAGAAGCTGCTTTAATTAAAATGTTTTGTTTTCTGCTACTCAAATGGTTAGTTTCTCTCTCCGCTGTATTAAATTCATGTGAAACTGCTGAAGTCACCAGAACTTTCCCTCCATCTCTACTCCAACAGTCCATCTGGGTATGCCTGTTATTGTGTTTCATGCTATAGAAAACATTAAAAGAATAGTTCAGCCATTTTACATATTAAGATTTGTTTCTTTACCCTGAAAACAATCTATGGACAAGGGGACTGACTACAATCCACACTAAGTATTAGCCACATTGGCGTTTTGTGATCATTTTCCTGTCTAAGTCAATCTACCCTGTTTAGCATGTGTTAAATATCATGCCCAAATCATTGCTGCCTCCTTATCCATAGACTGATTTTAAAAGGTATGGAAACATATGTCAAATCATTGAGCTGTCCCTTTAACCACTTGTTGTGATCCATATCAGAGCACAATGCTCAGTGCACCAAGTCACCATGTGACACGCAGAATACAGAAATATACGGTAAAATTAACACTTAAAAAAACAGAGATTTTCAAAACTTGAAATATCACCTCAAAGACTTAACGGTTGGTTTTTAAGAAAGCAGATTTCAGAATGTGTTAATAATCCTACTGAAAGTGTTGACCTCTACTGGATTTTAAAAAGAACATATTTAAAAGGGACAATGCTAGTAAAACTGTTGTAGGGTAGACCATCTCGGGGTGGGTAGTACAAAAGAAAACTCATGAGTGACTGTCTTTGGAACTTCTCCTCGATTTCTCATAATCAGAGTCTCTCCTGCTGTGTTTGTGACGGTTCCCGTGGTCACCGTCGCTATGGTGACGTTCTTTCCTCCTCTCACTGTGACCGTGGCGCTCGTCTTTAGAGTGGTGCCGGCTCCCTCTGTGGTGAGAAGAAGAGTCTTTACTCCGGTCTCTCTCTCTGCTCCGGCTTCTATCACGTTTCTTTCCCCTCTCTTGGCTGTGGTTCCGGCTCTTCTCTCCGTGACGGGACTCACTGTGGTGCCGGTGCCTCCCGTACTGGTCCCTGTCCTCCTTCTTGTGGCCCGACCCGGGCTGCCTGTCCCAGGGGTCGCTGTACAGAATCCTCTCTGCTGCCCCCTTCTGGTCCTCTTTGGCAGCGGCAGATGGGGGCAGGTTCAGGTTGGAATTGGACGACTCAGCGGAGGCAAACCTCTGAGGGTCACCACCGTAAGCTAACTGTAGCCCCCCGGGGAAAGAGTTGGGAGATGTGGGTCCTGGACCAGGCTGAGCCCACTGTGTTATTCCAGCATGATTCTGCATCTGTGGGTCGTGAGGTGGCGGGTACATCATGGGTGGTGGGGGGCCAGTAGGGTAGCTGAAGTTGGTGGGTAGCTGGGGCGGGTGCTGGAAAGGTGGCGGTGCGGTGTTACAGAACGGGGGGACAGGTGGTGCTGGCTGGTACTGGAAGTCTACAGGAGGTCCTCCAGGCTGGAGAGGGATGGGACCATAGGGACCAACCTGTAGTGGGCCATGGTCTGGAGGTGGGGGGCGTCTGTAGTCAGTCTGGTGGTGGTGGGAGGGGTATCCGTGTTGAGCTGCCATAGGACGATACTTCCTGGTGGTCAGGACAGGAACAGGTTGGGGGTGACCCTGTGATCCTGCTGATTGGACAGCAGTTGGTTCTTCAAGCATATTGGAATACGCAGAGCTTTTCTTCAGGATTCCACTCGGAAGGGGTTTTGGTGTGGGGACGCTTTCCTCGACAGAAGCGTTGGACGTAGCTGCAATAGACAAGAGAGTAGGCGTCTTCTCTTCTTTGGATTTGTCCTTTTCGCACAACGCCGAATCTCCTTTGTTTAAGGAGCCGTCTGTGTTGGGATCCGTGGAGAGGCTGGCCAGAAACGACTCTGTCGAGACGTCTGGAGGTTTGTCTTTCAGAGAGACCGACGGGCCTCGGTAAGCCACACCCTCCTCTTTCACCAACGCGTTGTTGTTAGCGGTAGACGTTTCAGCCAAGCTGGAAGACACAGGTTCCTCTGCTTTGACCGGTTTGGGTTCCCTCTTCTTGATGACAAAACCAGTCTGTCTGTGAGCACCAGCGCTGGGAGTCTTAGTGGTGGTGGAGCTTCCTGGAGTGGTTGCTGCTCCTCCGTCAGCCTTGGAGGTCTGTGGAGCCGAGGGCTCTCGACCATCATCACCCAGCAGTGGAGGGTTACCTGAGGAAGGAAGGAGCAAGCCGAAACGTAAGGTGTGGTTCAAAGACATGTTGCTATTATGAGTTAAAAGAAAAATAAACAAAGCTTCAAAATTGCAAATGGTGTTCAAGTGAGCACAGGCCTTTTATGTTTAGGTTTACCTGAGAAGTCTGGCAGGGGCAGAAGCTCCCCGCCCCAACTACGCAACACCCCCGGAAGGAAACGTAGTGGTTGGTACCCCTCTTCAGTATCTTCACCTTCAGCTTTCTCAGAGATGTCTGTACTAGACTGTTCTGCTGTGACCACTTCCTCAGCTGTGTTCAGCAATGGTATCTCTTCTCTGTCCCTTTCTTTAGTACTTGAAGCGCACAGAGAGGAGATGTAAGAGTTCTCCTCCTCCTCCCGAGTAACTTCTTTGTCGTTTACAGTAACCGTAGTCGTCGCCGTCTCGGGTTTGCTCTCCGGTATGAACCTGGCCGTTTCGTTGATGTCGACGGGCAGGAAGTCCCGTTTAGGCCTCTGGCGGATGATCAGGCCCAGCAGGAGGTTGGGGCGGTTGTTTTCCAGTCCTGTTAAAGAGCAACACCGATGAAAAGTTAAAAATTGATGAATTAAAATCATAAAATACATTAAAAAATATTTTATAAATGAAACATTGGTTGGCCACACCCATGTATTATTTAGGCAGTCCATTCAGAATATATTCTTATTTGACAAAGAAAACCTAATAACATAAACGTAGGCAAAGTAAATGTTTTTAGATATTAAAGCGTCATGATTTACATTGTGAGAATATTGCTCATATTCCTTGATAAAAAGGTAAATGGGATGATGAATCATCATGGGTTGGGTTCCCAGACCCAGATTATTAGCTAGAACAGGGATGGGCAAACGTTTTGGCTCCAGGGCCACACCGAGATTCCCAAATTCAACAGAGGGCCGCACATTTTTTGGGGGACCAATTTGTCAAAATCTATTTGCGGGCCAGATAAAGGGCAGTTATTTCAAAATAGATACGTCTCAAGCAGCCTAGGTGGAGTAGACACTGTGGTGCTCGTGAATTTCCTTTCTTTTTCAGCTTCAGACCAACGCCTACTACGAGTTGCTCGACCCGGTGTTAGAACTTTAAGCTTCGGCTGAAAAAGGTGTTAGCATGGTCAGAAATGCTACAAAAAAGGTAGCACATCGTTGGTTCTTAAATGGAATGAAATGGGCACGTGAGAGCGATAAGTTACGTAATAAAAACAGCTGCACCTAGGGTGCCTTCAAAAAGTATTCACATGACTTTTTCCACATTTTGTTGTGTCACTGGCCTACACACAATACCCCATAATGTCAAAGTGGAATTATGTTTTTCAAAATGCTTAGAAATTAATAAAAAATGTCAAGTTGAAATGTCTTGAGTCAATAAGTATTCAACCACTTTGTTATGGCAAGTCTAAATAAGTTCAAGAGTAAAAATGTGCTTAAGTCAAATAAGTTGACTGTACTCACTGTGTGTAATAGTGTTTAACATGATTTTTGAACGACAAACTCATCTCTGTACCCCACATGTACAATTAACTGTAACGTCCCTGAGTCAAGTAGTGAATTTCAAAACAGATTCAAAGACGTTTTCCAATGCCTTGCAGAGAAGGGCACCTATCGATCGATGGTTTAAGCTTGGTAAAGTTATTAATTCACTTCATGAATAAACCCAGTCACTAGAAAAATACAGGCGTCCTTCCTAACTCAGTTGCCGGAGAGGAAGGAAACCGCCAAAACTTTAAATTGGATAATGAAACAATTTCTGTAATCCAAACATTTGGAATGGTCCGTGGGTATTTAAACAATAATCATGTCAAATCAGTTGTTGTTTTGTGATCACTAAGGACGGTATAACCAAATAAACGGTAACTACACAAATGTATGTCCTAGTTATCAGATTTACATCTGAATGTTGTGGAACTTACATGATTAAATGTGATTTCAGCCTTTAAATGAGATTTGTTTTACCCAGTCAGTAATCGTGATCAGACATTATGTCAGCGTCATGGAGTTTATAAAAGGACTCCTAACGAAATTTACATTAGACCAGACAGCATGGAGCGGTGGCTACACAGCTGAGAAATGGTTTAAAACTTTAGACCAGAAAATGTGGAGCTTTGACTACACATTGATAATGGTTGCCATTTAACTAAAGACCAAAACATGCCGGGTTGCTGCCGGTGTGGACAGTGGTGTTAGCTGTACCCTGAATAATCAACCAGTTAGACCAGTATACGGACGGTAAGCCGGACATCACAAATGGTTCTTAAACTACAAGACCCTCTGAAACTCGACGAGTGAAGAAGACTAAGACTTGCAGCTCTGCATGTAAAGTAATATAGAACTTTGACCAAAGACACGAGGAAGATTCCATCAAATGACCATTGGAACGTCTGAAGGACCCAGGCTAACGGACAACCGTAGCCTTAAAACAACCAGAGATTCTGTCGACTGACTTCCCAGAAAATGGAATGTGCGATTCCAATAGAGTGACAACAAAGACATCCAAGCGTAAATATGTGCTGCATTTCTAAATCCGAATGAACGGTTGTTAGGGTGCTAAATATCCATATTTATGATGAGCATATTATTCAACTGTATGTACGGTAGTTGAATTCCTTTGTCTCCTTTTCCCACCCCTTTTATTAAAATGCCATCATATCAGGTTAGTCCACTAGGGACTTTTCATTTTCATCATGTTAATAATCAGTATTCAATACTATATTGTGTGTGTGTTTGTATTTCTGTGTGATTATTTCAGTTAGTAAATCAATAATTAAGCCAATTTGTGTAAACTGATTCATCATGGAGACTAGGGTTTGTGCAGATTTCTGGGATATTACGACATTCAGAATGAGACTGAAATAGGAGCAAATGATTAATGGATGACAGATAGCATATCAAGTTTCTGATATTCTTGGGTTAAATCAGGGATTAACTTTTGGGTTAAGTTAAAGCAATTAACTTTTGTCCTGAATACAAAGTGTTACTTTGGGGCAAATCCAATACATTACACCACTCTCCGTATTTTTAAGCATAGTGGTGGCTGTGTCATGTTATGGGTATGTTTGTAATCGTTAAGGACTGGGGAGTTTTTCAGGATAAAAAAGAAACGTAATGAGCTAAACACAGGCAAAATCCTAGTTCAGTCTGCTTTCCACAAGACAATGGGAGATTAATTCACATTTCAGCAGGACAATAATCTAAAAACACAAGACCAAATCTACACTAGAGTTGCTTACCAAGAAGACAGTGAATGTTCCTAAGAGGCAGAGTTACAGTTTTGACTTAAATCTACCATTGAACTTCAACTTATTATACAATTATGGGAGCCATTAGACTAGAAAGAGATTTGAACAGAGACAAGTGAGCATGCTTTTCAGTCTAGGAGTAGGCTTGATCTGGGTCTGGGAAACCAGTACCAGATTAATCCAACATATTTTCTTTGTTTATTAGGATCTCTTTTAGCTAATGAAAGTCTATTCGCCCAATATACGTAGAGAGCAGTTGGTTGTTACCTGGGCCATCAAAGGGAACCAGTTGGTGTGGGACTTTCTCAATAGCACCCAAGGGGATGAGATACATGTCTTTGACTTGTTTCAAGTTGTTGGCGACCACACCGAAGCGTTTACGGCTACTGAAGTAGGCATAGAGCAGAGTGTAGTGGATCTCATCCTCGTCGGTCTCAGGGGAAAAACGAATCAAACACACCTCCTGAAAAAAGATCAAAATAAAGGAGGAAAGAAGTTCAATTTAACTTAATACATTTATTTAACCAGGTGGGAGAGTTAATAAATTATTATTTACAATGAATGACTTAAGTGTCAGGGAACATGTACAATCCAAACAAATCTCAGACTACATTTTATGCATCATACCCCAAACATAGCTACTAGCTAGACCGCTACTATTCATCTCCAGTTCAGGCACAGATTGTCTTGGAAAGATGAATATACTTTTACTGCCCAGGCCACCCACATGTAAAATGTTTGCACACATGACTAAGTCGCTTTGGATAAAAGTGTCTGCTAAATGGCATATTATATTTGTATATCATACTTGCTCTCACATCTAGGCCAGGTTACTGTAAAAGCTCTTCATGACAACTTCTGATGTTTAAATTCATTTATCATATTTCAAGCAGGTCGGCCTACACTTTGAACGTACCTTTGTTCCAGTGGCTCTGATCTTGTCCAGGTAGTCCCATACGATCTGTGGGGAGATCCTCCCACCCATCTGGAAACTCTCCGGCAGATCCTGATAACAGGGATTATCACCATTTCATCCGATTAATTGATTTTATATTAAAAAAAAACTTATCATATTCCTTTGAGCATGGTGAAGTTATTAATTACACTTTGGATGGTGTATCAATACACCCAGTCACTACAAAGATAGAGACATCCTTCCTAACTCAGTTGCCGGAGAGGAAGGAAACCGCTCAGGGATTTCACGAGGCCAATGGTGACTTTAAAACAGTTACAGAGTTGAATGGTCACGTTAGGAGAAAACTGAGGATGGAACAACAGGAGGAAGCCTGTACAGAATAAAAATAATTCCAAAACATGAATCCTGTTTGCAATAAGACACTAAAGTAAAAATAAAAAAATAAAAAAATGAAAACAAAACGTAAATAAACTAACTTTATGTCCTGAATACAAAGTGTTGTGTTTGGGGCAAATCCAACACATCACCGAGTACCACTTCATATTTTCAAGCTATTTCATGTTATGCGCATGCTTGTCATGGGCAAGGACTAGGGATATATATATTTTTTTTTTTTTTAATAAAAAGAAACGGAATAGAGCTGCTTTCTAACAGATACTGGGAAACATTCACCTTTCAGTAGGACAACCTCAAAACAATGCCAAAAGTACACTGGAGTTGCTTACCAAAACAACATTGAATATTCCTGAGTGGCCTAGTTACAGTTCACTTGAAAATCTTTGGTAAGACTTGAAAGTGGCTGTCTAGCAATGATCAACAGCTAGCTTGAAGGAATTTTTTTAAATAATGAGAAAATATTGTACAATCCAGGTGTGCAAAGCTCTTATAGTAACCCAGTTTTTTTATGCTCGAGTTTTTCTTCAACTTTGGTATTGTATTGTGTTGATCGTTGACAAAAAAATAGAATGAAATGAATTTTAATCCCACTTTGTTTCAACAAAATTTGGAAAACTTTCTGAAGGCCTTGTATTTCCAAAACGTTGGTTTACTTTAATGTAGCTGGTAGCTAGGTGTTGATAGAAACTGGCTGACTCATTTAGTGCTAATGTAGCATTAGCAGGCTGGTAGGGCTAATGTTAGCAGGAGGGTAGGGCTAACGTTAGCAGCCTAGTTGGCTAGCAACCTTGGAAGTTGATTTGTAACAATTAATTCATAAAGTATTTGCTTGTGGTTACGTTTATGCCATCTACCCTTCAACGTGATAGTTTGTTGAGTTGTTAATATAAATGGCATTTAGATAAAGGCATTCCATAACTAGAAAATCTAAAAGCTGTGTTGTAACACTATCACTTTCATGAATAAGCATTAGAGGATTTATAAACACATTTACACTATTTAAAGCATTACATTTCATTGAAGAAAAACAAAATATGATGCATTTATATGAATTAATAAACATCTTTGTGCAGTTTTACCTCTGTCAGGTGGTCCAGGACACCTGATACAGGGAAGGCTTTAGTGAGGAGCTTGGCCACAGCAGGCATGTTGACAAGCCCTCTCCATAGAGGCTGCAGATTGGACAGGAAGGAAGCCTCGCCATCTCTGCCACTCATAGACACTGACCTGGAGGCCAGGAATACAAACAACTTTCGAATAACCCTGCACTTAATTCTGGTTTATCGGTCATTTAATAATAAACAGTACCAGTCAAAAGTCTAGACACACCTACTCATTCAAGGATTTCTTTATTTGTGCGATTTTCTACATTGTAGAATAATAGTGAAGACGTCAAAACTATGAAATAACATATGGAATCATGTAGTAACCAACAACAAAGTGTTAAATGAAAATATACTCAAAGCAGCCACCCTTTGCCTTGACGACAGCTTTGCATTCTCTCAACCAGCTTCATCAGGTAGTCAGTCACCTGGAATGCATTTCAATTAACAGGTGTGCCTTGTTAAAAGTGAATTTGTCTAATTTCTTTCCTTCTTAATGCAATTGAGCCAATCAGTCGTGTTGCGACAAGGTAGGGGTGGAATACAGAAGATATACCAAATAGGGCTAAGACCAAGTCCATATTATGGCAAGAACAGCTCAAATATGCAAAGAGAAAAGACAGTCCATCATTACCCTAAGACATGAAGGTCAGTCAATCCAGAACATTTCAAGAACTTTTCACGTTTCTTCAAGTGCAGTTGCAAAAACCATCAAGCGCTATGATGAAACTGGCTCTCATGAGGACCGCCACAGGAAAGGAAGACCCAGAGTTACCTCTGCTGCAGAGGATAAGCTCATTAGAGTTAACTGCACCTCAGATTGCAGCCCAAATAAATGCTTCACAGAGTTCAAGTAACAGACACATCAACAGTTCAGAGGAGACAGCGTGAAATCAGGACTTCATGGTTGAATTGCTGCAAAGAAACCACTACTAAAAAGGACACCAGTCCTTTGGTCTGATGAGTCCAAATTTGAGATGTTTGGTTCCAACCGCCATGTCTTTGTGAGACGCAGAGTAGGTGAACGGATTATCTCCGCATGTGTGGTTCCCACTGTGAAGCATGGAGGAGGTGCTTTGCTGGTGACACGGTCAGTGACTTATTTAGAATTCAAGGTACACTTAACCAGCATGGCTACCACAGCATTCTGCAGCGACAGGCCATCCCATCTGGTTTGTGCTTAGTGGGACTATCATTTGTTTTTCAACAGGACAATGACCCAACACCTCCAGGCTGTGTAAGGGCTATTTGACCAAGAAGGAGAGTGATGGAGTGCTGCATCAGATGATCTGGCCTCCACAATCACCCGACCTCAACCTAATTGAGATGTTTTGGTATTTTTTTTATTTAACTAGGCAAGTCAGTTAAGAACAAATTCTTATTTACAATGACAGCCTACCGCGGAACAGTGGGTTAACTGCCTTGTTCAGGGGCAGAACGACAGATTTTTAACCTTGTCAGCTCGGTGATTCGATCCAGAAACCTTTTGGTTACCGGCCCAACTCTCTAACCACTAGGCTACCTGTCGCACCATAGGGTCGCACCACAGGATGAGTTGGACCGCAGAGTTAAGGAAAAGTAGCCAACAAGTGCTCAGCATATGTGGGAACTCCTTAAAGACTGTTGGAAAAGCTGTCATCAAGGCAAAGGGTGGCTACTTTGAAGAATCTAAAATCTATTTTGATTAAACACTTTTTTTGGTTATAACATCATTCCATGTGTTATTACATAGTTTGATGTCTTCACTATTATTATACAATGTAGAAAATAAAGAGAAACCCTGGAATGAGTAGGTTTGTCCAAACCTGACTGGTACAGTATATTTTCTAAATACATTTAGAATGGCCGTGTAACTAACTCAACACCATTTTACTTTGTATGTTATTTTTTGTGTGACAATTACATTGATAGTCTTTGTGATTCTATCACAAGGACGAGAATGACGAAGAACAATATGGCCACTGTGCTTTGCCTTCTCTTTGGGTTGTAGGCCGTGTTACTGGAAAATGACTAACATTTGCGAATGTAAACAGGGGTGACTGACTGACTGTTCTGGGTAATTGACTGATTGATCCACATACCTCCCCTCGTAGTTGGAGAAGATTTTGGCGCTGAGGAGGCTCTCCTCTAGGACTTTGAGGTGAAGGTCGTCGTCCTTAGCAGATGAGGAGGAGGAGGGTGTCTCTCCCTCTGTAGAGGTAGTGGTGGCAGACGGTGTGTTCTTGGTCTGTCCCTCTGTATTGCTGGAGGTAGTGGTTGTAGACTGTGTGTTCTTGGTCACTGCCTCTGTAGTGCTGGTAGCAGAGCGTCTCCTCACTACAGTAGTGGCCACTTTCACCACTTTGGTAGGAGCCTCCTCCACAGGTGGAGCCATACGACCTTCAGGAATTACAATTCCATTTAGTCCAATAGAAAACCATTGGTAAGACTTGACTTAAAGCCACAATTCTGAGTTTGTGGGGCTCATTTGGCATGTTTACCTCTTCTCCTCCTAATCTACTTCCATTCTATCTGATCAGGCATCAACACATATCTATAGTACTTCCACTATCCTTCAAAATAAAAGCAGAAACTGAAAGAACAGAATCAGGGCCTACCTGTGCAGATCTTACAGTTGAGGTCAAACAGGTGAGTCTTATGCAGACTGGTTGTATCTTGGAAAATATTGACGCTCTCTGCTGTTGTCGTCGACAACAACAACGTCTTCTCTTGGGGAACTTCCACCGGCTCCTCTGTCACTTTGGGAGCAGCCGCAGGCTCTGGCTGGAAGAGTTCATAAGAAATGTATAGACACACTGGGTAAACGTCAATTGTATTTCCTTGATTCCTCATTGTCCTCACTGATGCTTATTGAGGAGGAGGCAAGGATAGACCAGGGCATGTTAATTTGAGTAAATACAATTGAGATTCACCCAAAAGTGATTAAAGGTATGAACTATTTCTTAGGAAGAGGACATGCTCAACACTAAATCCTGTTGAACCAATAATCGAGGAGGTCCATAAAGTTGTTAACAGAACATCTGCAGCGTGTGGGCCTGTCTGTTCATGTCCCTTATTAACCCAGCTTCAGTTTTATAAGGACTATGACTAGAGCTGTGGCAGTAACACGTTCACAGTAACAGCCCAACCTTTGACCACTAACTATTCTAGAACCCAAAATATAATCACAGAAAAATGAAAAGGACCAGCACTCACTTGAACAACAAGCGTGATGTTTCTTTACATGAGCTGTGTCTTACCTCCGGCTCTATGGCTTCTGGTGCCTTCCCAGGCTCCTGGCTCTCAATCTCTATCTCTCCTTTGTGTGTGATCTTGGTGATGGGTCGCCTCTCCACCTCTCTCTGCTCCTTCTCAATCATCTCAATCGCCTGGGGGGGAACAAGAACATATTGGTGAATGCATCTCACACAGAAAGAGCAATGATCACAGTCCATTTTGGTGAAAGGTCATTGATAGTTCAGTTCACACAAACCGTTTTAACTTATCAAGGATAAATCAATATGATTTGGTATGATGACTAAGTTTAACTTACAGGGAGGTGTGATTAACCAATGAGGTAAGCTATTTTCATTCTACATTGCCTTTTCTATACAGTGTTTTTAGGGCATCTTTACCAGACATAGATGAAGCCTTGTCATGGACTAAAAACACACTCAATAGGGGCTCTCTGCTGAAAGTCCTATTTAGTCCAGAATTAAGATAATCTGTCTGGGAAACCTGTCTTTAGAGAATTAGTCAAATACTTTGGAGGACAGGCAGTGGGGTTCAGTGTTGGAGGACAGGCAGTGGGTTTCAGTGTTGGAGGGCAGGCAGTGGGGTTCAGTGTTGGAGGGCAGGCAGTGGGTTTCAGTGTTGGAGGGCAGGCAGTGGGTTTCAGTGTTGGAGGGCAGGCAGTGGGGTTCAGTGTTGGAGGGCAGGCAGTGGGGTTCAGTGTTGGAGGGCAGGCAGTGGGGTTCAGTGTTGGAGGGCAGGCAGTGGGGTTCAGTGTTGGAGGGCAGGCAGTGGGGTTCAGTGTTGGAGGGCAGGCAGTGGGGTTCAGTGTTGGAGGGCAGGCAGTGGGGTTCAGTGTTGGAGGGCAGGCAGTGGGGTTCAGTGTTGGAGGGCAGGCAGTGGGGTTCAGTGTTGGAGGGCAGGCAGTGGGTTTCAGTGTTGGAGGGCAGGCAGTGGGGTTCAGTGTTGGAGGGCAGGCAGTGGGGTTCAGTGTTGGAGGGCAGGCAGTGGGGTTCAGTGTTGGAGGGCAGGCAGTGGGGTTCAGTGTTGGAGGGCAGGCAGTGGGGTTCAGTGTTGGAGGGCAGGCAGTGGGTTTCAGTGTTGGAGGGCAGGCAGTGGGGTTCAGTGTTGGAGGGCAGGCAGTGGGGTTCAGTGTTGGAGGGCAGGCAGTGGGGTTCAGTGTTGGAGGGCAGGCAGTGGGGTTCCAGTGTTGGAGGGCAGGCAGTGGGGTTCAGTGTTGGAGGGCAGGCAGTGGGGTTCAGTGTTGGAGGGCAGGCAGTGGGGTTCAGTGTTGGAGGGCAGGCAGTGGGGTTCAGTGTTGGAGGACAGGCAGTGGGGTTCAGTGTTGGAGGACAGGCAGTGGGGTTCAGTGTTGGAGGACAGGCAGTGGGGTTCAGTGTTGGAGGACAGGCAGTGGGGTTCAGTGTTGGAGGACAGGCAGTGGGGTTCAGTGTTGGAGGGCAGGCAGTGGGGTTCAGTGTTGGAGGACAGGCAGTGGGGTTCAGTGTTGGAGGACAGGCAGTGTGTGTTTTAGTGTTGCTTACGTGTCGAGTCTCTCTTTGTCTCCATGCAGCCAGTTCCTTTGAGGCCAGTTCCTCAGGACTCATCCTTATCAAAGTGCCAGGAGAAATCTCCCCTTTCAGAACCCTCTTGAATAACACCTGAAATACACAAGTTATAAAGTCACATAGCTAGATGAACTGATATCAAAACATATTTTAGATTATGTTTGCGTTGTATACGTTTCATGTAGTTAACGTTAACACGCATATAATGGAAACAAAGTACCTACTACAAACTGGGACAAAATCCAGTATAATGTCCATAAATGTCAGTATCAGAAGAGTCAGTATTGTCTAAAAGAGAATTCATTGCATCAAAATTGTTAACATAACGACTTACATTGTTTTTGGTGTCTTTGAGGTTGAACATCAAGCTCCGGTACTTGCTCTTGTATTTGCAGTCTGTGTCTCTGTAGAAGGCAAACAGCTCTCTCTCAGTCTTCTTGGCCACCTCAGCAGCCTTCTCTGGTGACGCCTGGAAATCAGACTCCTTCAGCCTGAGACAATGTAGGGCACAATAGAGGATTACACAGGAGGAATATAGAGGATCACCACCCTTCTCTACAGGCAGATAACACTACATGGCCAAAAGTATGTAGACACCCCTTCAAATGAATGGATTCTGCCATTTCAGCCAAACCTGTTGCTGACAGCCATGCAATCTCCACAGCCAAACACTGGCAGTAGAATAGCCTTACTGAAGAGCTCAGTGACCTTGAACATGGGACCGTCATAGGATGCCACCTTTCCAATAAGTCAGTCAAATTTCTGCCCAGCTAGAACTTCCCCGGTCAACTGTAAGTGCTGTTATTGTGAAGTGGAAATGGAGCAACAACGGCTCAGCTGCGAAGTCATAGACCACACAAGCTCACAGAATGGGACCGCCGAGGGCTGAAGCGTGTAGTGTAAAAATCGTGTGTTCTCGGTTGCAACAATCACTACCAAGTTACAAACTGCCTCTGGAAGCAACGTCAGCACAAGAACTGTTTGTCTGGAGCTTCATGAAATGGGTTTCCTTAACGCTACAGCATACAATGACATTCTAGACGATTCTGTGCTTCCAAATTTGTGGCAACAGCCTGGGGAAGGTCCTTTCTTGTTTCAGCATGACAATGCCCCCGTGAACAGTCAGGTCCATACAGAAATGGTTTGTCGAGATCAGTGTGGTAGAACTCGACTGGCCTGCACAGAGCCCTGACCTCAAATCCATTGAACACCCTTGGGATGAATTGGAACGCCGACAGTGAGCTTGGCTAATCGTCCAACATCAGTACCCGACCTCACTAATGCTCTTGTGGTTGAATGGAAGCAAGTCCCCACATCTAGTGGAAAGCCTTCCCAGAAGAGTGGAGGCTGTTATAGCAGCAAACGGGAACCAACTTCATATTAATGCCTATGATTTTGAATGAGATGTTCGACAAACAGGTGTCCACATACTTTTGGCCATGTAGTGCATCCCCAGACTGGTATAATGGTTATATCATAAACAGATTATAAATGTTGTTAAGTTACTGTTATAACATGTTTAATTACCTCTTCAGGAGGATGTCCTTCAGGGCGTCACGGACGCTCCGTCTGATCTGGTCAACAGACACAGGTTTCTTAGAGGAGGGAGACGACACCTTGGGCCTCTTGGTTTCCTGTTTGACTGACACTCCTAACGAGACACAGCCACAGAGAGTAGGAGACGTCGCAGAGTAGGGCATGTTCATTAGGGCACCTTGTAGTAAAACATTTTAAATGTTTTTTTCCAATGGAAAACAAGCGTTTCTTATTGGACAAATTCATATATTCCCTCCCCTTTTATAGTTGCATGCCTACTGAACACGACTCCTGCGAGGGACATGGACAGCAGAATGTAGAAGCACACAACACTACAACACACCTGATTTCTGATTTGAATCTTTGACTTCATTCGACTGTCTTCTTTCCACAGAGTCCTGTTACAGAGTGAGACACAGAATATCGCCTCAGTAAGATTCAAAATAATCTTAGAAATTCAATTGTATATTAAAATGTTTGTTTTTCTTGTTGGGCAGGGGGCTGTGCATCGTGGTGCTGAAAACATAACCACCATTTTAAAATGTCCTTAAAACAGACGTTGAATAGAATCACCATGGTAACCTAACACCCTTCCATCCATGTGTACACATGCAGGGAATAAAGAGGAAGTGAAAAGAGGTCAACCAACCCTTGAGTAGTGCCAACACTGGCTTTCATACATATCAGCTGAATAAACTGAAGAGGACTAAATCTGCACCACTACATTTAATCAATGGTAGGGCTTGTTCAAGATTATGTTTCTAAAACATTTGTGTTAAATGTAAGATTTTGACAACAGATAATATGCATATAAAGGTTTATCATCCAATCTCTTCTCATAGGCTTTAATATCATAAATATGCACTGCCTGATGGTAATCCGATATGTTACAGCTCCATTTAAGATTATTATAATATTCTTACCCTGTATTCAGGCCTACATTACATTTACAAAAAATAATAATAATAAAGCATGCATTGCAGACTACTAGCAGAGTGAACCATACCTTTCTGAAGGGCCTGACTCCCCCGGAGGTGACAGGATGTGGGGACGGCTGTTTCTGCTTTGCGGCCATCTTGTTGTCCTGGGTCTCAGAGGGCTTCTGTTGTCCCTCTGTCCTGGCCTCCCCCTGCCCAGCACCGCCTGGCTCCTAATGAGGAGAAGAAGATAAATAACATGAAATATTATTATTAATATCTATATTATTTTGGTATTTTCAGGACACCATACATTAAAATCAAACCACAAGTTAAAATAAACTTTGAGCTAGTGCAACTTAAAATCAATCCATTGACCTTACAGCTCTTCAGAGAAATATACTCCCTTCTCCATTAAAAAGTCCATTCAAATCTAAACCCATTCCTAGTGCAGTAGAAATCCATCAACAGACCTTGGTGGTGGTGTACTGGTCCTTGGAACAGCACTGCAGACAGACATACTCCTGGTCCCCCCCCTCCATCTTCTTCACCTTGGCCAGGTCCAGACCAACACAGTCCCCATGGAACCAGTCATCACAGTGCCCACAGCCCACCATGAACCTGAACAGAACAAAACACACAGACGTACACAGATGCACAAAACAAACCTGTTTAGAAGAACACGAGCTCACTTCCCAGGGAATATTCTACATGTTCATTGTGATAATTTATCCTAAGATGTAACAACTTAGTAATAACAGGTTTACAGTGTTGCATAAGTACTACATTGTATATTCAACTCTAATCACTTTGGTGTAAAGAACACAACTCTTACTTGTTACTATGAGGTTTCTGGCACAAACCACAGTTCTTGTTTGGATCCCACACAACTGTCTCACTGTCTGCGGGTTCCTTCTCTGGTCCCTTCCCGGATTCTTTAGCCTGTTCTTCCTCGCTGGTTTCCTTCTTCACGACGGCAGGAGCGTTGTCGGGGATGAAGAGCTGTGGTTCCTCCACGGAGATGCTTCTGCTGACGTTCCTGCTTCTCTGTTTCTGAAGACACTTGTCTGGCTTCTTCACTTTAGGCTCGTCTTGCTCTTCCTCCTTCTCCTCCTCCGATGTCTCCTTCTGAGGATTGGCACGTTTACATGGTGTCCATCCAAACTGGGGTTGTGGTTGGGTGTCGGCCACATGAGAGTTGGACAGTTTGGTTGTAATCGTCGTCCCTGGCGACATACCAGCAGGACGCTTTCCAGAAGGCAGTGTTTTTTTGACCGGACCGCCACGGCCCACGTCAGGTAATCTCTGCTTTAGTTTCACAGGACGTCCGTCTTGCGTCCTCTGAATCTTCGGGCCGGGTTGAGCTGGGTTGAATTCACCTCGCCTTTTCAAGGACACGAGGACTTGTTTGGCTTTCATTTCGTCCATCTTGTGCATGTTGCCTCTCTGGTGGAGCTTCTTCCCCAGTGTGTGTTGTTGGGTTCCTTTGGGCCCCTTACCAGCTACCAGGTGCTTGTTCTTAGCTGAGGACAGTGCTGACAGCTTCAGCTTGGGCTGCTGCTTTTTGGCTGGATTATTAGTGGTAGGAACTTTGCTGTTTGGCAGGTGCTGCTGCGCTGCTTGCTTGATACTGGCATCTTTCCTCACCCCTGCTGGATCATGCTTCTGAGAGTCACTTTGGTCGTCAAGTTTGGTCTCGACCAAGCAAGGACTACCTGGAAGCGCCCCGTTGGAGGCCTGAACGTCATTGGGGTTGACGTAAGGTCCGAGCCCTAGGGGCAAGTCGTCAGCACAGTACTTCACGAAGAGCTGAGCAGCACCCACGCCTCCTCCACTCCCTGCCGTGGGATTCTGTACGTGTACCGGTTCCTCTTGCACCATAGTGTATTCCATCCCTTCACCGTACAGCGAGCCATCCTCATAACATTCCTCAGTGTTTTCAGCTGATGTGAAAGCGGTAAAGGAGGGTCCCGGGAGAAGCTCGATTTTGAAACCCCCGAAAGTGACCGTCAACCTCTGTAACACAACAACGGGGTTCATGGACGAGCCCAAGTCAAGGTCGTTGATATTCACCCTGCCGTCACCCAGGTAAAGCTCTCTCCTTAATTCATCAGCAGTAGTGATCTTCTCACTCAGAGTGGACTTCTTTCTAGGTCTCCCAGGTTTTCCCGGGGGCTTTTTGTTGTTGGAAGACCCTCTGCCTGCACTTCGCTCTGGAATTTAAAAGATGGAAAATGGAGCGTCACTCTCTGACAATTCTCATTTGACAATATAAAACGAAGCAATAAGGCAACCAAAGTGAATTAAAAACTATGCACAACATCAACGTTTCATACTAGGAAAATGAAAGGGTGGAGGGGTACCATGAGTTTGCATGGCTTTTTATTTAGTGTCCTATCTTGTCAATGATAATGCTTGTATTTAGTGTTAATCACAGTAATGCTCCCGGTGTAGTCCTATTTACATAAAGTCCTCTCCCCACCGGAGACCAAGGTTCAATCCCAGCTCCAACCCTTCAAACTGTTTCTCCCACCTGCCTGTCTCCCCGCTTCCATCCCTTCAAACTGTTTCTCCCACCTGCCTGTCTCCCCGCTCCAACCCTTCAAACTGTTTCTCCCACCTGCCTGTCTCCCCGCTCCAACCCTTCAAACTGTTTCTCCCACCTGCCTGTCTCCCCGCTCCAACCCTTCAAACTGTTTCTCCCACCTGCCTGTCTCCTCGCTCCAACCCTTCAAACTGTTTCTCCCACCTGCCTGTCTCCCCGCTCCAACCCTTCAAACTGTTTCTCCCACCTGCCTGTCTCCCCGCTCCAACCCTTCAAACTGTTTCTCCCACCTGCCTGTCTCCCCGCTTCCAACCCTTCAAACTGTTTCTCCCACCTGCCTGTCTCCCCGCTCCAACCCTTCAAACGGTTTCTCCCACCAGCCTGTCTCCCCGCTTCCAACCCTTCAAACTGTTTCTCCCACCTGCCTGTCTCCTCGCTCCAACCCTTCAAACTGTTTCTCCCACCTGCCTGTCTCCCCGCTCCAACCCTTCAAACTGTTTCTCCCACCTGCCTGTCTCCCCGCTCCAACCCTTCAAACTGTTTCTCCCACCTGCCTGTCTCCCCGCTTCCAACCCTTCAAACTGTTTCTCCCACCTGCCTGTCTCCCCGCTCCAACCCTTCAAACGGTTTCTCCCACCAGCCTGTCTCCCCGCTTCCAACCCTTCAAACTGTTTCTCCCACCTGCCTGTCTCCCCGCTCCATCCCTTCAAACTGTTTCTCCCACCTGCCTGTCTCCCCGCTTCCAACCCTTCAAACTGTTTCTCCCACCAGCCTGTCTCCCCACTCCAACCCTTCAAACTGTTTCTCCCACCAGCCTGTCTCCCCACTCCACCCCTTCAAACTGTTTCTCCCACCTGCCTGTCTCCCCGCTCCAACCCTTCAAACTGTTTCTCCCACCTGCCTGTCTCCCCGCTTCCAACCCTTCAAACTGTTTCAACCACTTGCCTGTCTCCCCACTCCAACCCTTCAAACTGTTTCAACCACCTGCCTGTCTCCCCACTCCACCCCTTCAAACTGTTTCTCCCACCTGCCTGTCTCCCCGCTCCAACCCTTCAAACTGTTTCTCCCACCTGCCTGTCTCCCCGCTCCAACCCTTCAAACTGTTTCTCCCACCTGCCTGTCTCCCCACTCCAACCCTTCAAACTGTTTCAACCACTTGCCTGTCTCCCCACTCCAACCCTTCAAACTGTTTCTCCCACTTGCCTGTCTCTACATAACAGCGCAAAAAGAATATATACACAAAATACACTCCATTGTAAAACGGAATTGTTGCTAACCTGGGGTAACTAACCTGGGGTAACTAACCTGGAGTAACTAACCTGGGGTAACTAACCTGGGGTAACTAACCTGGGGTAACTAACCTGGGGTAACTCCTAATGCGTATTTCCTGGGTCTGCCAACAGACCGTTTGACTGGCGGAGTCTCTGTACCAGCCAACCCACCACCAGCGGTACCAAGGATACCCTCTGTTGCACCAACATCAAGATCTGCAACTACGGGGAGAGAAGATTAGAGATTAAATAATAACTTACATTTATTTTAGAAGCATTAACAAACATCAGTAGTTACAAATAGTGGTTTCTATAAACACCCGTCGACTTAGCTTGTACTGGCAATAGAAGTCGTACAAAAGTCATTCTGACTACAAATACCTGTTGCTTCAGCAATCTGGAAGTTGGCGTCTTCATTATCTAAGATATTGAAGTGTGAACTTGCAGATCCAAACATGGGATCTTTATCACTAAGCATGTTCCTCAGCGAGTCTCCCAGCTGGTCGACACCTGTTCCAAAGTCATTACTTGCTTCACATTCCAAGTTCTGCCCTATCAGCAAGGAGTCATCTAACTGGTCACTGGGAATCAAATGGTTGAAAGTGTCCACTACATCCATGAATGCTGTTCCCTTCCTGTCAGCTCTGCAGGAATAAGAGGATAGGGTATTAATAACATAGGCTACAGTACAGACAACAGAGATGGCTCAGATTCAGAACAATCTATTTCAATCTTCAGACACTCCATATCAAATAGGTCCCCTATACTGGAGTCAACAGCCATGTAGGCAAGATCGCTAGTACATTAACTTTCATTACATTTCTAAAAACAGTTCCAGCGCAGCAAATGCAACATTGACAAGCTAAAGTTAACTACCGTTATTCAATAACAATCAATGGTGGATGACACCGGACATGTGTTGGACATTTGGGGCAGACAAGAGTGGCTGAAAGAGTAGACAGCTGCTGAATGAGCAATAGCTAATAAGGATCCTAATAAACGAAAAATATTTCAGAAGATCAGTTAGCTAGCTAGCTAGCCAGCCAGCTAGGCTAAAATATATGACGCTGCTAGCTAGGTAGCAACCAAATTAATAAGAAATCAGCTAATACTTACTGTCAGGACTGACAGCTCCAGATAACTTCATTACAGGACTGCAAACACAATGTGTTTAGCTCCGTTTATGATATCTAGAAAGAGTCTAAAACCAAAACTTTCATCAGAGTGGCAGGAATCAGATACAGACTGGTGCACAAGCTACGGGTCGTTAGCAGCTAGCTACTTCCAGTTAGCATAACAATCCAGCTAGCTAGCTAGCATACCTTAACGTTAACTTACTGAGGGCGAGGATATACATGTATGTATTTGAGCCAAAACTACTTCATCTTTATGATTTGCTAGTTGATGCTAGCAATGGATGCATCTGTGCCATATGCATGGCAGCCTTCGTTGTAAAGTTAGCTAGGCTACTCCTGTAACTGCAGCTAAACATATTGGCTAACCAGTTACTACTTAGCTAGCTGGAAAACAAGCTCGTGCAGGCCTGACTGTGACAGCGACATGATAAGCTTTACTTAAAAGCACCATTCCCATAACGAAATACTTAGCTACTTGGTTGTACAACCACATAATACATGTAGTTAGTAAAGCATGCACAAAAAATCATAGCCTATAGAAATAGACTCGTTTAAAAAAGAAATAGGGAAGCTAGCAGTTGTACATGTTAGTTAGTTATCCAGCAGCGAGGAACATGATAGGCCGCGAGTTTGTTTGTAGCCTGCAGCTACCGAGCACATTCAGCACCACTGATCACGCCCCCAATTCGTCTCATTGGACGCCTCCACTGAGGACGTTTCACTATTCACAGCGAGATAAATGTATAATGGCACTTACATTTCTCTACTGTGTCAACGCCACTGCATTACGGAGCGATTCTAGTAGCTTTACACACTGTTTTAGCTAAATCCCCGACACTTCCTCGCTGCGCACCGCCGCCATTCGCCGCTGCCTGCTGCAAAGCTACTCCAAAGATTTTAATAACTAACCCAAGAGAGACCACAGCCTGTCGTTTCTAATGGGAACTCATGAGTCATAGTGGGCAGAACAAGCAAGGAAGGAGGGGCAGAGTCAAGAACGAGCTAGCAAGATCCTATTTGCTCGTTCCTGCATGTATCTACATATCTCCGTTGGGGAACGCCTACTCTGTGAAGTGAGCGTGGACAAAAACTAAATTGCCCGAGCACTCTTTCTGAACAACGCAATTTTTTGGGAAACTTTGACAGAGGGTAAAGTTTACAAATTCTAGTTTTGTGAACAAAAAAATGTATTTAAATGTTTAATCGAAGAGAACATTTCCAGAATATTGGTCAAAATCCATCTTCTCCACTGCCGGACACTGGGCTTCCTTTCTCCACCATAGTTGGTAGCGAGTGGAAATGCCAAGCGGATGCTTCACATTTATACATCTGGTGAAATATCTGTCTCATTGTTATTTTTGTGGCTACTCGGGCAAGTGACGTTGGTGTCACATGCCTCGTGTTTACAATGGCCCACGCAACAGGCGTCAACGTTGCGTGGAGTACAGAGTACAGTGTTGATCATCAAGCAACAAAGCCCTTTTTACATCAGCAGGAATTACTTTTACAGTAGCCTAATCCCAGTACTCCAAATAGCAAGCAGAAGCACAGTGGCCAGGAACAATTCAGTAAGTACATTGAAACTAAGAGACGAACCAGGGTCAGAGGGGAGGCCCTCCGGTGGTCAACGCAAATAGCAGACAATGAAAGCGCGTACAATATTCGATGATTACATTTCTCTAAGACAAGCAATAGGCTACATGTCCACCACCAAGTCAAATCAAATTGTATTTGTCACAGGCGCCGAATACAAGTGTATTCTTACAGTGAAATGCGTAAGTACAAGCCCTTAACCAACAATGCAGTTAGAAGAAAAATAAGTGTTAAAGAATTTACTAAATTAAAAAAATAAGAAAATAGAAAAATAACAAATAATTAAAGAGCAACAATAAAATAACAGTAACGAGGCTATATACAGGGGGTACCGGTACAGAGTCAATGTGCGGGGGCACAGGCTAGTTGAGGTAATTGAGGTAAAATGTACATTACCAGTCAAAAGTTTGGGCACACCTGCTCATTCAGGGGTTTTTCTTTATTTTTTACTATTTTCTTGTAGAATAATAGTGAAGACATCAGAACAATGAAATAACACATATGGAATCATGTAGTAACCAAAAAGTGTTAAACAAATCAAAGTTGAATTTAGATTCTTCAAAGTAGCAACCCTTTGCCTAATGACAGCTTTGCACACTCTTGGCATTCTCTTAACCAGCTTCACCTGAAATGCTTTTCCAACAGTCTTGAAGGAGTTCCCACATATGCTGAGCACTTGTTGGCTGCTTTTCCTTCACTTTGAGTGTGCAAAGCTGTCATCAAGGCAAAGGGTGGCTATTTGAAGAATCTCAAATGTAAAATATATTTTGATTTGTTTAACACTTTTTTGGTTACTACATGATTCCATATGTGCTAAACAGTTTTAGCTAAACAGTTGGGGCTCAAAACAGGTGCCCTGAATGATGGGTCTCCACTGATTTGTTCTATATCGCTATCTGTTCTATGTTCTATATTTCTATCTGTTTTTTATCTGTTCTATATCTCTTCTATATCTCTATCTCTTCTACATCTGTTTTATATCTGTTCTATATCTCTATCTGTTGTATAGCTGTCCTATATCTATATCTGTTCTCTATCTGTCCTATATCTCTATCTGTTTCATATCTATATATGTTCTATATCTGTTCTTTATCTCTATTCTCTATTTGTTCTATATCTTTATCTGTTCTATATCTCTATCTGTCCTATATCTCTATCTGTTTTATATCTGTTCTATATCTCTATCTGTTCTATATCTCTATCTGTTCTATATCTGTATATGTTCTATATCTATATCTGTTCTTTATCTCTATTTGTTCTATATCTTTATCTGTTCTATATATGTTCTATATCTCTATCTGTTTTATATCTGTTCTATATTTCTATCTGTTCTATATCTATATCTGTTCTTTATCTCTATCTGTTTTATATATATTCTATATATATATCTGTTCTACATCTCTATCAGTTCTACATCTATATTTGTTCTTTATCTCTATCTGTTTTATAAAAAAAAGTCCACAGACCCACTCCAAAAGGCTTTCGGAGCCATCATCGACTCAGTGGGTCTTGTCCAACATGTCTCTAGACCTACTCACTGCCACAGTCATACTCTGGACCAAGTTTGTCCCGTGGAATAAATGTTGTGGATCTCAATGTTTTTCCTCATAATCCTGGACTATCAGACCACCATTTTATTACGTTTGCAATCGCAACAAATAATCTGCTCAGACCACAACCAAGGATCATCAAAAGTCGTGGTATAAATACTCGGACAACCCAAAGATTCCTAGATGCTCCTCCAGACTCCCTCCACCTACCCGAGGACGTCAGAGTACAAACAGCAGTTAACCACCTAACTGAGGAACTCAATTTAACCTTTCACAATACTCTAGATGCAGTCGCACCCCTAAAAACAAAAAACTTTTGTCATAAGAAACTAGCTCCCTGGTATACAGAAAATACCTGAGCTCTGGATCAAGCTTCCAGAAAATTGGAACGGAAATGGCGCCACACCAACCTCGAAGTCTTCGGACTAGCTTGGAAAGCCAGTACCGTGCAGTATCGAAGAGCCCTCACTGCTGCTCGATCATCCTATTTTTCCAACTTAATTGAGGAAAATAAGAACAATCCAACATTTCTTTTTCATTCTGTCGCAAAGCTAACTAAAAAGCAGCATTCCCCAAGAGAGGATGGCTTTCACTTCAGCAGTAATGAATTCATAAAGTTCTTTGACGAAAAGATCATGATCATTAGAAAGCAAATTACGGACTCCTCTTTAAATCTGTGTATTCCTCCAATGCTCAGTTGTCCTGAGTCTGCACAACTCTGCCAGGACCTAGGATCAAGGGAGACACTCAAGTGTTTTAGTACTATATCTCTTGACACAATGATGAAAATAATCATGGCCTCTAAACCTTCAAGCTGCATACTGCACCCTATTCCAACTAAACTACTGAAAGAGCTGCTTTCTGTGCTTGGCCCTCCTATGTTGAACATAATAAACGGCTCTCTATCCACCGGATGTGTACAAAACTCACTAAAAGTGGCAGGAATAAAGCCTCTCTTGAAAAGCCAAACCTTGACACAGAAAATATAAAAAAACTATCGGCCTATATCGAATCTCCCACTTCTCTCCACAAAAAAATTAAAAAGCTGTTGCTTCCTGAAGACAAACAATGTATACGAAACGCTTCAGTCTGGTTTTAGACCACATCATAGTACTGTGACTGCACTTGTGAAGGTGGAAAATTACCTTTTAATGGCGTCAGACCGGGGCTCTGCATCTGTCCTTGTGCTCCTAGACCTTAGTGCTGCTTTTGATACCATTGATCACCACCAAAAATCAGAAACTTTCTGTCCAGAAATGGTGCAGAAAAATATATCCATGCTTTTGTCACTTCTAGGTTAGACTACTGCAATGCTCTACTTTCCGGCTACCCGGATAAAGCACTAAACAAACTTCAGTCAAGGTTTTACTGCTAACCTACAAAGCGTTACATGGGCTTACTCCTACCTATCTTTCTGATTTGGTCCTGCCGTACATACCTACACGTACGCTACGGTCACAAGACGCAGGCCTCCTTACTGTCCCTAGAATTTCTAAGCAAACAGCTGGAGGCAGGGCTTTCTCCTATAGAGCTCCATTTTTATGGAATGGTTTGCCTACCCATGTGAGAGACGCAGACTCAGTCTCAACCTTTAAGTCTTTATTGAAGACTCATCTCTTCAGGAGGTCCTATGATTGAGTGTAGTCTGGCCCAGGAGTTTGAAGGTGAACGGAAAGGCACTGGAGCAACGAACCGCTCTTGCTATCTTTGCCTGGCCGGTTCCCCTCTCTCCACTGGGATTCTCTGCCTCCTATTTTTCCAACTTAATTGAACGGGGTAGGTAGACCATTCCATAAAAATGGAGCTCTATAGGAGAAAGCCCTGCCTCCAGCTGTTTGCTTAGAAATTCTAGGGACAGTAAGGAGGCCTGCGCCCTATTACAGGGGCTGAGTCACTGGCTTACTGGTGCTCTTCCATGCCGTCCTTAGGAGAGGTGCGTCACTTGAGTGGGTTGAGTCACTGATGTGATCTTCCTGTCCGGGCTGGCGCCCCCCCCTTGGTTTGTGCTGTGGCGGAGATCTTTGTGGACTATACTCGGCCTTGTCTCAGGATAGTAAGTTGGTGGTTAGAGATATCCCTCTAGTGGTGTAGGGGCTGTGCTTTGGAAAAGTGGGTGGGGTTATATCCTGCCTGTTTGGCCCTGTCCGGGGGTATCGTCGGATGGGGCCACAGTGTCTCCCGACCCCTCCTGTCTCAGCCTCCAGTATTTATGCTGCAGTAGTTTATGTGTCGGGGGGCTAGGGTCAGTTATATCTGGAGTATTTCTCCTGTCTTATCCGGTGTCCTGTATGAATTTTAAGTATGCTCTCTCTAATTCTCTCTTTCTTTCTTTCTTTCTTTCTTTCTTTCTTTCTTTCTTTCTTTCTTTCTTTCTTTCTTTCTTTCTTTCTCTCTCTCTCTCTCTCTCTCTCTCTCTCGGAGGACCTGAGCCCTAGGACCATGCCTCAGGACTACCTGGCCTGATGACTCCTTGCTGTCCCCAGTCCACCTGGCCGTGCTGCTGCTCCAGTTTATTATTATTTGACCCTGCTAGTCATCTATGAACATTTGAAAATCTTGGCCATGTTCTGTTATAATCTCCACCCGGCACAGCCAGAAGAGGACCGGCCACCCCTCATAACTGTCTGTTCCCAAGCTCTGTTCCATGCTTCGGGATTTATGTTTGTCTAATGTCCTTGTTTACCCGTGTGCTAACGCTGTTCCTGTCGTGTTCTATGTCCGTCCCTGATTAAATGTTTGACTCCCCGTACCTGCTTCTGCTGTCCGGCGTCACTCCTTACAACATCTATATCTGTTCTTTATCTCTATGTGTTTTATATCTGTTCTATGTCTATATCTGTTCTATATCTTTTCTATATCTCTATCTGTTCTATATCTCTATCTGTTCTATATCTGTTCTAAATCTATATCTGTATCTGTTCTATATCTGTTTTTTATCTCTGTTTGTTCTTTATCTCTATCTGTTTTATATCTGTTCTATGTCTATATCTGTTCTATATCTCTATCAGTTCTATATCTGTTCCAAATCTATGTCTGTTCTATATCTCTATCTGTTCTATATCTGTTCTTTATCTCTATCTGTTCAATATCTCTATCTGTTCTATATCTCTCTGTTCTATATCTCTCTGTTCTATATCTCTCTGTTCTATATCTCTATCTGTTCAATATCTCTATCAGTTCAATATCTCTATCTGTTCTCTATCTCTGTTCTATATCTCTATCTGTTCTACATCTATAAATGTTCTATATCTCTATCTGTTCTATATCTGTTCTTTATCTCTATCTGTTTTATATCTGTTATAAATATATATCTGTTATATATCTCTATCAGATCTACATCTCTGTCTGTTCTATATCTCTATCTGTTCTATTTCTGTATCTGTTCTATATCTCTGTTTTATATCTGTTCTATATCGATTTCTCTTCTATATCTCTATCTGTTCTATATCTCTATCTGTTCTCTATCTGTTCTATATCTCTATCTTTTTTATATCTGTTCTATATCTCTGTCTGTTCTCTGTCTCTATCTGTTTTATATCTATATCTATCTGTTCTATATCTCTATCTGTTCAATATCTGTTCTATATCTCTATCTTTTTTATATCTGTTCTATATCTCTGTTCTCTGTCTCTATCTGTTTTATATCTCTATCTCTATCTGTTCTATATCTCTGTCTGTTAAATATCTCTATCTATTCTATATCCTACCTGTGTATATCTCTATCTGTTCTATATCTATATCTGTTCTGTATCTCTATCTAATCAATATCCTACCTGTGTTTTATCGCTATCTGTTCTATCTCTATCTGTTCTATATCTATATATGTTCTACATCTATAAATGTTCTATATCTCTATCTTTTCTATATCTATATCTGTTCTTTATCTCTATCTGTTTTATATCTGTTATAAATCTATATCTGTTATATATCTCTATCAGTTCTACATCTCTGTCTGTTCTATATCTCTATCTGTTCTATTTCTGTATCTGTTATATATCTCTATCTGTTTTATATCTGTTCTATATCTATTTCTGTTCTATATCTCTATCTGTTCTATATCTCTATCTGTTCTATATCTGTTCTATATGTCTATCTTTTTTATATCTGTTCTATATCTCTGTCTGTTCTCTGTCTCTACCTGTGTATATCTCTATCTGTTCTATATCTATATCTGTTCTATATCTCTATCTAATCAAATCCTACCTGTGTTTTATCGCTATCTGTTCTATCTCTATCTGTTCTATATCTATATCTGTCCTATAGCTCTATCTAATTTATATCCTACCGGTGTATATCTCTCTGTTCTATATCTCTATCTAATCTATATACTACCTGTGTATTTCTCTATCTGTTCTATATCTCTATCTGTTCTATATCTCTATCTAATCCATATCCTACCTGTGTATATATCTATCTGTTCTATATCTTACCTGTGTAAATCTCTATCTGTTCTTTAGCCTACCTGTGTATATCTCTATCTGTTCTATATCTCTATCTGTTCTATATCCTACCTGTGTATATATCTATCTGTTCTATATCTCTATCTGTTCTATATCCTACCTGTGTATATCTCTATCTGTTCTAATCCTACCTGTGTATATATCTATCTGTTCTATATCTCTATCTGTTCTATATCTCTATCTAATCTATATGCTACCTGTGCATTTCTCTATCTGTTCTATATCTCTATCTAATCCATATCCTACCTGTGTATATCTCTATCTGTTCTACATCCTACCTGTGTATATATCTATCTGTTCTATATTCTACCTGTGTAAATCTCTATCTGTTCTATATCCTACCTGTGTATATATCTATCTGTTCTATATCTCTATCTGTTCTATATGCTACCTGTGTAAATCTCTAACTGTTCTATGTGGTTGTTGTGATCTATGCCATGTTTTCTGTAAATGTTGATGGTTTTATGTCTTTGACATAGTGCTCTTGAATGCTGGACACATTTCCTGTAAAAGGCCTAATAAATGAACTGAACTGATTATGGGGCATGATCACTGAGCCAAACATCTGTAGTAGGCTGAGATACCTCTCAATTGGCTTTGCAACATTAAACAAGGCACAAAGAGACTTGTAGCTCTTGTGGTCCATTTTAGCTAAGTTGGTAGAGCATAGCGCTTGTAACACCAGGGTAGTGGGTTTGATTCCCGGGACCACCCATATATAATATGTATGCAGTATGACTGTAAGTCTCTTTGGATAAAAGCGTCTGCTAAATGGCATATATTATTATATTATACAGTGCCTTCAGAACGTATTCACACCTCTTGACTTTTTCAAAATGTTGTGTTACACGGTGGGATTAAAATGGATTGAATGTCATTTTTTGTCAACGATCTACACAAAACACTCTGTAATGTCATAGTGGAAGAACAATGAACATTTGTTAAAAATGTATAAAAAAAAAAAACAACTCTAATATTCAATTTTTCTGGGTAAGTCGCTAAAAGATTTGCACATTATTCTTTAGCTTTTCAAGCTGATTTAAGTCAAAACTGTAACTAGACCACTCAGGAACATTCAATGTCATCTCCAGTGTTGTCACGTCCTGACCAGTAAAGGGGTTATTTGTTATTGTAGTTTGGTCAGGACGTGGCAGGGGGTATTTGTTTTATGTGGTTCGGGCTGGTGGTGTTAGTAGTAGTTTGTTTGATTTATTATTCCGGGTTTTGGGCACTATTCTATGTTAATGTATTTCTATGTTCAGTCTAGTCATTTGTATTTCTATGTTTAGTTAATTGGGGGTTGGACTCTCAATTGGAGGCAGGTGTTTTCTCGTTGCCTCTGATTGAGGGTCCTATAAATAGGTATGTGTTTGTGTTAGTATTTTGTGGGAGATTGTTCTTGTTTAGCTGTGTGTGTGTGTGTGTGTGTGTGTGTGTGTGTGTGTGTGTGTGTGTGTGTGTGTGTGTGTGTGTGTGTGTGTGTGTGTGTGTGTGTGTGTGTGTGTGTGTGTGTGTGTGTGTGTGTGTGTGTGTGTGTGTGTGTGTGTGTGTGTGTGTGTGTGTGTGTGTGTGTGTGTGTGAGAGAGAGCGACCGACCGACCGACCGACTGGGGGCACACGGGTAGTTTGGCTGGGCCAAGGGTGAGCTCTAAGCCAGCTCCCCGTGCTTATTATGGGGAACGTATGGAGTGGAGAGTGCCGAGGTATGCGGAAGTGCGCACGATTTCGCCCATGCGCACGCACAGTACGGTGCGAGTGATCCCAGCCCCTCGCAAGTGCCGTGCTAGAGTGGGCATCCAGCCTGGTAGGAGGATGCCTGCGCAGCGCATCTGGCCACCAGTGCGCCTCCTAGGTCCAGGCTACCCTACGCCTGCTCTACGCACGGCAACCATCAGGCCCCTGCACAGCCCAGTTCGCCCTGTGCCAGCACTCCGCTTGTGCAGGGCTACTAGTTCCATCCAGCCAGGACGGGTTGTGCAGGAGGTGCGATCGAGACCGCCAGTGCACCTCCACGGCCCGGTATATCCAATACCAGCACCACGCACCAGGCCTCCAGTGCGTCAGCCCAGTCCAATTCAGCCTGTTCCCGCTCCTCGCACTAGCCTTAAAGTGGGTGTCTCCAGTCTGGTAGCTCCACTACCAGCCCCACGCATTAGGCTTCCAGTGCGTCAGCCCAGTCCCAGTCCAGAGTGTCCGGCAACAGTCCCTCGTCCAGAGTGTCCGGCAACAGTCCCTCGTCCAGAGTGTCCGGCAACAGTCCCTCGTCCAGAGTGTCCGGCAACAGTCCCTCGTCCAGAGTGTCCGGCAACAGTGTCTAGTCCGGCACAGAGTGAGACGGCCTACAGTCCGGCACAGAGTGAGACGGCCTACAGTCCGGCACCGAGTGAGACGGCCTACAGTCCAGAGCTCATAGAGTTCAGTATAGGGTCTACAGTGACATGTGTCAGGTCGAGGTATTTGGGAGGAGTGGACTGGTCAGGGGGTGGTCTTAGGCCCCAGCCTAAGCCACCTCCACTGTAGAAGGTTTTGGGGAGGGAGGGGTGTATGCACGAGTGCCGTCGGTGACGGCAGCCACCCTCCCTTCCCTCCCTTTAGTTTAGGGGATTTATTTTTGTTTTGGGGTGATTTTTGGTTATTTGTGTGAGGTGCATCCGGGGTCTGCACCTTTGGGGGGGGGGGGTACTGTCACGTCTTGACCAGTAATAGGGGTTATTTGTTATTGTAGTGTGGTCAGGATGTGGCAGGGGGTATTTGTTTTATGTGGTTCGGGCTGGTGGTGTTAGTAGTAGGGTGTTTAATTTATTATTCTGGGTTTTGGGCACTGTTCTATGTTAATGTATTTCTATGTTCAGTCTAGTCATTTGTATTTCTATGTTTAGTTAAATGGGAGTTGGACTCTCAATTGGAGACAGGTGTTTTCTCGTTGCCTCTGATTGAGGGTCCTATAAATAGGTATGTGTTTGTGTTAGTATTTTGTGGGAGATTGTTCTTGTTTAGCTGTGTGTGCCTGACAAGACTGTTATCGTCGTGTTTTTTGTATACGTGTGTTTATTTTGGTTTTCCTTCTTTGTCCGTTAATAAAAGAAAATGAGTGTACATTTTCCCGCTGCGTCTTGGTCTCAACCCTACGACAACTGTGACAAGTGTAGATTTGGCCTTGTTTTTTAGGTTATTGTCCTGCTGAAAGGTGAATTTGTATCCCAGTGTCTGTAGGAAAATAAACTGAACCAAAGTTTTCTCTAGGATTTTTGTCTGTGCTTAGCTCTATTTCGTTTCTTTTTATCCTAAAAAAACTCCCCAGTCCTTGCCGATGACGAGCATACCCATAACATGATGCAGCCACCACAATGCTTGAAAATATGAAGAGTGGTACTCAGTGATGTGTTGGATTTGCCCCAAACATGGCACTTTGTATTCAGGACATAAAGTACATTTCTTTGCCACATTTTTTGCAATGTTGCCTTATTGCAAACAGGATGCATGTTTTGGAATATTTTTATTCCAGTTTTCTCCGTTTTCTCCAATCACAGCCATTAAACTCTGTAACTGTTTTAATGTCACCATTGGCCTAATAGTGAAATCCCTGAGCGGTTTCCTTCCTCTCCGGCAAGTGAATTAGCAAGGACGCCTGTATTTTTGTAGTGACTGGGTGTCTTGATACACCATGCAAAGAGTAATTAATATATTCACCATGCTCATATTCAATTTCTGCTTTTAAAAATGTTTACCCATCTACCAATAGGTGCCCTTCTTTGTGAGGCATTGGAAAACCTCCCTGATCTTTGTGGTTGAATCTGTGTTTGAAATTCCCTGCTCGACTGAGGAACCTTATAGATAATTTTATGTGTGGGGTACAGAGATGAGGTAGTCATTCAAAAATCATGTTAAACACTGTTATTGTACACGGAGTGAGTCCATGGAACTTACACTACATATTTTCATCCAAGCCTCATTGGGGCTCATAACACCATCTATACTCTAGTCTAGACAGACAGGTTGCCTTCCACAATGTACCAATGTTCCAGCATAGGTCTGGGATTTCCAAGACTTACCTATATGCCCACCGAAACATGTATTTCTGACATATTTGACATGGGTACACCTCTAACCTCATCTCCAGTCTGATTCTGGTATACCAACAGACTAGGCTGCTATTCAGACAATCAGCAAACACCAGCAAATCATCTCTGTTGGGTGAAACACACATTTATATTTAATGGTAAAAGACAGAGACAAGTAAAAGAGACAGCTGTGTTACAAAGATAGACATCATCATTGCACAGGAAACATAGTTATTCCTGTTGGTCAAAATACCACAAAACAAAATGGAGGACATACTTTCTAGCCTGCATGCCAGATCTGTTTGTGCTACCATGTCATGCCACTCATTGCCATGCCAAACAGATTGTCTTGACAATTATAGCAATGGAGTTGGCAAGAGCACAACCAGAGCTGGACCAGGCTACATACTTTAGGCTGGAAGAAAAATAGTTCCACATCAGAGAAAGGCGTTAGGAACAGATTTGGCAACTAGAAATTCAGAGAAAATACCTAAATCGTATTTGAAATATACAAATGATACAAAATGTTAACGCAATTAGAATAAATAGAAATACCTTCATATAGCTTATTCAAGTACATATCTGTGATTGTTCCAGATTATTTCAACATATTCTCACGAATACTTTCAATTCAGTCAGCTTCAGGGTGAAAAAAAGATTTACAAGCATTATAAAAGTAAAGGGTTGTTCGATTGAAAGATGATCATGTTAAATAAAGAATATTCAAACGTAATGCTCCTTCTCACAACCAGTTTCTGTTTTCCAAAAAAGACATAATTCACTGTCAAACTATGAAGAGCCACAGTATTCCAATGACAGATTGGCAACCTTTTCACATTTTTAAGGACATGTTTAGAGTTTAGAGAATTCCCAAAGATCCTTACAAATCAGGGTGCATACAATTTTGTATAAAACAGTTAATAACATATAATTGTCCTTGCTAAAAACTGCTTCAACATACGATTAGAAGTGGAATTGGAACAGAGTTGGTACATTAGTGAGTTAGTACAACATAATTTCCCCCGTAAATCAGAGTAAATCATTTCTAGCAAACAGCAATAGTGATTCATTACAAAGAAATAAGAAATCAATTTGACCAGATAAACTAGGCCACATTGGCCCATATAGGAACAAATTAAATGAAAACGCTGTACTTTCACGTGCTTGCTCCATTCTCATGACAGAACTCAAAACATTGAGCCAAGCCACCACTAGGTGGCAGCAGAACCACTACACCACGCCACCACTATGCCACGCCACGCCACCACTAGGTGGCAGCAGAACCACTACGCCATGCCACCACGAGGTGGCAGCAGAACCACTACGCCACCACTAGGTGGCAGCAGAACAACTATGCCATGCCACCACTAGGTGGCAGCAGAACCACTACTCCACGCCACCACGAGGTGGCAGCAGAACCACTACACCACGCCACCACTAGGTGGCAGCAGAACCACTACGCCACGCCACCACTAGGTGGCAGCAGAACCACTACGCCACCACTAGGTGGCAGCAGAACAACTATGCCATGCCACTGCTGTAATATGATCATTATTTTGTACATTTTTACACGTTAGTCATTTGTAAAACATACACGTATCCCATAGATGTATCTAGCAACAGGAAAAGGCTGCTCTAACAACTTTGGCAGTTTCCTTCATGTCCTTTATCAATGCCCATGTGTCGTCCCAAATGGCTATTCCTTACAAAGTACAATG
This sequence comes from Salmo trutta, assembly GCF_901001165.1. NCBI lineage: Eukaryota > Metazoa > Chordata > Actinopteri > Salmoniformes > Salmonidae > Salmo > Salmo trutta. Next base: position 2,599,176 of record NC_042961.1, on the reverse strand, counting down.
CTTTTAATCAGAGCCCTATGGGGCAAAATGTAGTGCACTATATAGGGAACAGAGTGCCGGGCTCAGGTTAAAAGAAGTGCACTATATAGGGAACAGGGTACCATTTGTAACACAGCCCGTCTGACCATCCTTCCTCTCAATTCAAAAAGAAAAAGTTCCAAAGAACATATGGTTTGGTTTCTTCAGTAAATGAAACCCATAGTAGCAAGGGTCTGGGACATCACTGATGGAGGCAACATCTATTCTCACAACAATAGAAGGATAGGACAGCCCTTGTTGGCCTCAGTCTGCACTTTAACAGTTTAGTAAATGGACTGTGCTCACCACCATCTTTCCATGCATTGCCCAAGAGGTAAATCTTACTGTAACTCCCATTTAAGGCAAATGTCCACTTAGTCACGCATTGATGTCAATGTGAGACAAAGTGAAAATAAAACTTAAGTAGAAGTTAGGATTTGCCCTAATTGAACCTGCACTATATCAACACAGATCCTTATGGTCCTAAATCCAATATTAGATACAGGCACCATAGCAGGCCATTGGGTCAGTAGGTTCTAGTACATAAACAGAAGGTCAACTGTGGCTCTTCCTCAATATTTACCCAAAATATTTTAGAGACTTTTGTCATTCGAGGGGTTAATGTTTCACGTTCTGGGTTGACTATCGACAGAAAACAAACAAAAAACTCCAGGTCAGTTAGTGAATGATTCTCCTTCCTATCTGCCTTGTGAGGTCACAGCCACGTCACGGTTAGGAGAGATTCCCTTTTTTAGATTCTATGTCTAACAGACCACTCTCACAAAACCAGAAAGCAGCCTGGATTCAATTTGAGCAAGATTCATTCTAAAGGGCGAGGCTAACCTTCTTGTGGCTTTTAAATACACTTTTACAATACTCCAAATAGGAAGTACTACAATATAAAACAAACATGACGTCACCTCACGAGAACTTTATCTAGGGCACTTTTTTCCTAGAAGTGAAATGACTCATGAACTGTTTTAAGAGGTATGGTGAAGGTGGTCAGAGTTGATTCAGAGTCGATTCACAGTCGATTCAGTTGACTCGGTCGTGTGTCAGGAGTAGCAGCGGCAGCATCGTAACCTTAGAAACCAGAGGAGGCTGGTGAGGGGAGGACGGCTAATAATAATGTCTGGAATTGAGTGAATGTAATCACATCAAACACAAAGAAAACCATATATTTGATGTGTTTTGATATCATTCCATTCATTTCGTTCCAGGCCTTGCTATGAGCCCGTCCTCCGAACTGAAGTGCCACCAGCCACCACTGATTGTAACCATAGAGACGGAATTCACAGTTGTTTTACAGTTCACAGGACAGACTCAATGGCTTCCGCGGTCTCCCTGGGGGATTGGTCGCCCGCTGAACCCAGGGTTTGGTGCGTGACGAGCGGGGAGGTCTCCTCGTCAGCCTGGGCGTTGGCTACCGCTTCCACCAGGACCTCCGCTAGCTCCTCCCCCAGGTGCTGTTGTTTCTTCATCTCCTGTTGGTTGATGTGGTGGAGGATCCCCGCCCCCAGGGCGTCTCCCTCCACGTTCACTACGGTGGTGGTGCGGTCCCTGCAAACACACACGCACATAAGTACATGTACATACGCACACATTCACATGTACACACCCAAACACACACAATTTATTAGGATACTTTTTGTCAGAAGCTAAGCAGTAAATCAAGTCTGCTAAGATGAATCAGGAGCCCTCTTTAACTGTTAGCATACATCTAATGTAACATAACCCTAGTTGATAAGAATCAGGAGCTCTCTTTAACTGTTAGCATACATCTAATGTAACATAACCACAGTTGATAAGATGAATCAGGAGCTCTCTTTAACTGTTAGCATACATCTAATGTAACATAACCCTAGTTGATAAGAATCAGGAGCTCTCTTTAACTGTTAGCATACATCTAATGTAACATAACCACAGTTGATAAGATGAATCAGGAGCTCTCTTTAACTGTTAGCATTCATCTAATGTAACATAACCACAGTTGATAAGATGAATCAGGAGCTCTCTTTAACTGTTAGCATACATCTAATGTAACATAACCCTAGTTGATAAGATGAATCAGGAGCTCTCTTTAACTGTTAGCATTCATCTAATGTAACATAACCCTAGTTGATAAGATGAATCAGGAGCTCTCTTTAACTGTTAGCATTCATCTAATGTAACATAACCCTAGTTGATAAGATGAATCAGGAGCTCTCTTTAACTGTTAGCATTCATCTAATGTAACATAACCCTAGTTGATAAGATGAATCAGGAGCTCTCTTTAACTGTTAGCATTCATCTAATGTAACATAACCCTAGTTGATAAGATGAATCAGGAGCTCTCTTTAACTGTTAGCATACATCTAATGTAACATAACCACAGTTGCTATGCAGAACACATCTATTTCTGTACAGGTCTACTGTACACATCTACTGTACAGGTCTACTGTCTACTGTACAGGTCTACTGTACAGGTCTACTGTCTACTGTACAGGTCTACTGTCTACTGTACAGGTCTACTGTCTACTGTCTACTGTACAGGTCTACTGTCTACTGTACAGGTCTACTATCTACTGTACAGGTCTACTGTACAGGTCTACTATCTACTGTCTACTGTACAGGTCTACTGTCTACTGTCTACTGTACAGGTCTACTGTCTACTGTACAGGTCTACTATCTACTGTACAGGTCTACTGTATGTTACTGGAATGAACGTCTGATATTTTGATATAGCAGCTGGCCAAAATGAGTGAGTACATTAAGAGTGTGTCTATGCCTGTGTGTTTGTGTCCGTGTGTGTGTGTGTGTGTTTGTGTCCGTGTGTGTTTGTACGTGTGTGCGCATGTCCATGCATATGTACATAAATTTGTCTGTCCATGTGTGCTTGTCTGCGTGTGTGTGTCTGTCCGTGTGTGTGTGTGCTTGTCTGTGTATGTGTGCGTGCTTGTCTGTGTGTGTGTGCTTGTCTGTGTACGTGTGTGTGTGTGTATGCTTGTCTGTGTGTGCGTGTGTGTGTGTGTCTGTGTGTGCGTGTGTTTATGTCTGTCCGTGTGTGTGTCCTTGCTGTATTGGTTCTCTATACTGTACATGTGTTACTTACACGATCCAGTCGACGGCCAGCATGAGTGACAGGTCGTTGGTGGGCAGGCCGATAGCCTCCAGGATGATGGCGATGGTGATGATACCCCCGGCTGGGATGCCTGCTGCGCCCACACTGGATGCTGTGGCTGTCACACTGTGGGAACAGAGCCACTGCATGTCATACATTGTCAGAGCATCAGACATAGGGTTGAAAAATTCCACTAACTTTCCCAAATTTCCCAGGTTGTAGTAATCTGGATTTCTTGTTTATTCCCTCCTGATTCCCGGGAATCTTCCAACTTGAATTTCTGAAAAACCTGGGAACCTGGGAATTTTGCAAACCCCCTACCCACCATTCCTTCTGTCCCCACCCACCCTTCCTTCTGACCCCACCCACCCTTCCTTCTGTCGCCACCCACCATTCCTTCTGACCCCACCCACCCTTCCTTCTGACCCCACCCACCCTTCCTTCTGTCGCCACCCACCCTTCCTTCTGTCGCCACCCACCATTCCTTCTGACCCCACCCACCATCCCTTCTGACCCCACCCACCATCCCTTCTGACCCCACCCACCCTTCCTTCTGTCGCCACCCACCATTCCTTCTGACCCCACCCACCCTTCCTTCTGTCGCCACCCACCATCCCTTCTGACCCCACCCACCATCCCTTCTGACCCCACCCACCATCCCTTCTGACCCCACCCACCATTCCTTCTGACCCCACCCACCATTCCTTCTGACCCCACCCACCATCCCTTCTGACCCCACCCACCATTCCTTCTGACCCCACCCCACTCACAGGATGGTGAAGATCTGACCGGCGTTGAGCTCTATGTTGTTGAGCTGAGCGATGAAGACAGCCGCGACGCACTGGAAGATGGCCGCCCCGTCCATGTTGACGGTGGCTCCGATGGGAAGGATGAAACGACTGATCCGCTTGTCCACTCCGTTGTTCTCCTCTACACACTTTATCATGGAGGGCAGGGTCGCCGAGCTGAGGAGAGAGAGGGGAGGGAGGAACCAGTCAGATACACTGGTTAAATTACAGCATATTCATCTGGAACATTTTACAGTACTTTACTAGCAACTTCAGTTCCTCTGCTTTGACAATATCTACATGAGTATTCTGCAAGTGAAGATGTATTGAATAGCAAGAGAAGGAAGGGGAGAGAGGGAGAGAAATAGAGAGAGAATGAGAGCGAGAGATAGCCACCTGAAAAACATAGTGTAACTTAAACCAAAACCCTTCCATACAGAGAGAGGGTAAAGACCACAGAACTAGAATGAATAGAAGTCAGAGGTTACCATCCCTTCTACTCATTCTATTTCTATGGTAAAGACCCTCCAGGAATGTCCTGGATCCCCATGGATTAGATAGAGAGGTGGTGGGGTCCAGAGTCTAAAGATTGAGGTTGGAACAACTCAGCCAAAGGTTTAGGTTACTTACAGCAGGCTACTTACAGCAGAAGATACTTGGAGACAATGTTTGTGTCCCAAATGGCACTACTTTTGACCAGAGCCCAGGTGTATGTTCAGGCTCTAGTCAAAAGTAGTGCACTATAGAGGGAATAGGGTGGGGTGTAGCCTTGGAGACAAAGCCTGCTAGCAATGCACTGCTAATGGACTGGTTTCATAGAGGTGGAGGGATTTACTGGGTAATCAGGTCACACTGGGTTCACAGAAGTGGAGGGATTTACTGGGTAATCAGGTCACACTGGGTTCACAGAAGTGGAGGGATTTACTGGGTAATCAGGTCACACTGGGTTCACAGAAGTGGAGGGATTTACTGGGTAATCAGGTCACACTGGTTTGTTAATGTTTATACATTGATTCGCTGCTTTGTATGTTTGAGCTGATCTGAATCTTATGCAAAAAGCTCTTAAACGATGCCGAATGATAATTATCTTCCTGACACTGGTCAAAGACCCAAACAAGATGACTTTGAATACAGCCAAAGGGAACATGATAAAATCATTGTATGGAGAGCTCCAGGACAAGTTCTCTACAGAAATAAAGGAACTTAAAAACAACCAAGACAAAAAAGACAAGGCCGAGGATAAAGTCTACTTCTGGAGAAACCCTGACAATAGTTCCTGCTCCTCCTCTCCATGACAGACGCAGGAGGGATGCTGCTTCCTTCTCTCCACCCCCGTCTGACCAACACTACAACCAGCGCCTCATCTGCTTCCTTCTATCCACCCCCGTCTGACCAACACTACAACCAGCGCCTCATCTGCTTCCTTCTATCCACCCCGTCTGACCAACACTACAACCAGCGCCTCATCTGCTTCCTTCTATCCACCCCGTCTGACCAACACTACAACCAGCGCCTCATCTGCTTCCTTCTATCCACCCCCGTCTGACCAACACTACAACCAGCGCCTCATCTGCTTCCTTCTATCCACCCCCGTCTGACCAACGCTCTACAACCAGCGCCTCATCTGCTTCCTTCTATCCACCCCCGTCTGACCAACACTACAACCAGCACCTCATCTGCTTCCTTCTATCCACCCCCGTCTGACCAACGCTCTACAACCAGCACCTCATCTGCTTCCTTCTATCCACCCCCGTCTGACCAACACTACAACCAGCGCCTCATCTGCTTCCTTCTATCCACCCCCGTCTGACCAACACTACAACCAGCGCCTCATCTGCTTCCTTCTATCCACCCCCGTCTGACCAACGCTACAACCAGCGCCTCATCTGCTTCCTTCTATCCACCCCCGTCTGACCAACGCTCTACAACCAGCACCTCATCTGCTTCCTTCTATCCACCCCCGTCTGACCAACACTACAACCAGCGCCTCATCTGCTTCCTTCTATCCACCCCCGTCTGACCAACACTACAACCAGCACCTCATCTGCTTCCTTCTATCCACCCCCGTCTGACCAACGCTCTACAACCAGCGCCTCATCTGCTTCCTTCTATCCACCCCCGTCTGACCAACACTACAACCAGCGCCTCATCTGCTTCCTTCTATCCACCCCCGTCTGACCAACGCTCTACAACCAGCGCCTCATCTGCTTCCTTCTATCCACCCCGTCTGACCAACACTACAACCAGCACCTCATCTGCTTCCTTCTATCCACCCCCGTCTGACCAACACTACAACCAGCACCTCATCTGCTTCCTTCTATCCACCCCCGTCTGACCAACGCTCTACAACCAGCACCTCATCTGCTTCCTTCTATCCACCCCCGTCTGACCAACACTACAACCAGCGCCTCATCTGCTTCCTTCTATCCACCCCCGTCTGACCAACACTACAACCAGCGCCTCATCTGCTTCCTTCTATCCACCCCCGTCTGACCAACGCTACAACCAGCGCCTCATCTGCTTCCTTCTATCCACCCCCGTCTGACCAACACTACAACCAGCGCCTCATCTGCTTCCTTCTATCCACCCCCGTCTGACCAACACTACAACCAGCACCTCATCTGCTTCCTTCTATCCACCCCCGTCTGACCAACGCTCTACAACCAGCGCCTCATCTGCTTCCTTCTATCCACCCCCGTCTGACCAACACTACAACCAGCGCCTCATCTGCTTCCTTCTATCCACCCCCGTCTGACCAACGCTCTACAACCAGCGCCTCATCTGCTTCCTTCTATCCACCCCGTCTGACCAACACTACAACCAGCACCTCATCTGCTTCCTTCTATCCACCCCCGTCTGACCAACATTACAACCAGCACCTCATCTGCTTCCTTCTATCCACCCCCGTCTGACCAACACTACAACCAGCACCTCATCTGCTTCCTTCTATCCACCCCCGTCTGACCAACACTACAACCAGCGCCTCATCTGCTTCCTTCTATCCACCCCCGTCTGACCAACACTACAACCAGCGCCTCATCTGCTTCCTTCTATCCACCCCGTCTGACCAACACTACAACCAGCGCCTCATCTGCTTCCTTCTATCCACCCCCGTCTGACCAACACTACAACCAGCGCCTCATCTGCTTCCTTCTATCCACCCCCGTCTGACCAACGCTCTACAACCAGCACCTCATCTGCTTCCTTCTATCCACCCCCGTCTGACCAACACTACAACCAGCACCTCATCTGCTTCCTTCTATCCACCCCCGTCTGACCAACACTACAACCAGCGCCTCATCTGCTTCCTTCTATCCACCCCCGTCTGACCAACACTACAACCAGCACCTCATCTGCTTCCTTCTATCCACCCCCGTCTGACCAACACTACAACCAGCGCCTCATCTGCTTCCTTCTATCCACCCCCGTCTGACCAACACTACAACCAGCGCCTCATCTGCTTCCTTCTATCCACCCCCGTCTGACCAACACTACAACCAGAGCCTCATCTGCTTCCTTCTATCCACCCCCGTCTGACCAACGCTCTACAACCAGAGCCTCATCTGCTTCCTTCTATCCACCCCCGTCTGACCAACACTACAACCAGCGCCTCATCTGCTTCCTTCTATCCACCCCCGTCTGACCAACACTACAACCAGCACCTCATCTGCTTCCTTCTATCCACCCCGTCTGACCAACACTACAACCAGCGCCTCATCTGCTTCCTTCTATCCACCCCCGTCTGACCAACACTACAACCAGCGCCTCATCTGCTTCCTTCTATCCACCCCCGTCTGACCAACACTACAACCAGCACCTCATCTGCTTCCTTCTATCCACCCCCGTCTGACCAACACCAACGTCAGTCCTTACCCTCCCTGCTGATAAGGGTGGGTCTGTTGTACAATCTGATACATCAGTCCTTACCCTCCCTGCTCATAAGGGTGGGTCGGTTGTACGATACGTCAGTCCTTACCCTCCCTGCTCATAAGGGTGAGTCGGTGGTACAATCCGATACGTCAGTCCTTACCCTCCCTGCTGATAAGGGTGAGTCGGTGGTACAATCCGATACGTCAGTCCTTACCCTCCCTGCTCATAAGGGTGAGTCGGTGGTACAATCCGATACGTCAGTCCTTACCCTCCCTGCTGATAAGGGTGAGTCGGTGGTACAATCCGATACGTCAGTCCTTACCCTCCCTGCTGATAAGGGTGGGTCGGTGGTACTCATGGATAGGACTGTTTATGTAAATGAGTGTCATAGACAACTGTTTGACACCTTTTACAAGAAACTCAGAAGTGACCCCACTGCCCCATTTGACCAGCAGTATGATCTCTATTATTGAATGTCTTGATCCTCTCCCTGACGACTTTTGACTTTTGATGCTGAGTCATTATACACAAATATTCCACACAAGGGCGGTATTGAAGCTATGGGACATTTTCTTCTGCATCGGGACTCTAATGAACTACCTTCCAGTGCTGCATTATAACACTGGCTGAAATAGTACTCACACACAACTACTTCATGTTCCTAAGTGATTTCTTTATTCAGACGAAGGGTACTGCTATGGGATCCCCCATGGTTCCTAACTGTGCTAATTTGTATGTGGGCTACATGGAGAAACAGGCCATTTTCAATCCTCTCAAAAAAAATGTTTTCTTGCATAACATCATTATTTGGAAACGGCATATTGATGATATTTTTGTTCTATGGAGGAGTGATGCAAAATATATATTTTTGTTCTATGGAGGGGTGATGCAAAATATATATTTTTGTTCTATGGAGGAGTGATGCAAAATATATATTTTTGTTCTATGGAGGAGTGATGCAAAATATATATTTTTGTTCTATGGAGGGGTGATGCAAAATATATATTTTTGTTCTATGGAGGAGTGATGCAAAATATATATTTTGTTCTATGGAGGGGTGATGCAAAATATATATTTTTGTTCTATGGAGGGGTGATGCAAAATATATATTTTTGTTCTATGGAGGGGTGATGCAAAACAGCTCCAGGCGTTCCATGCTTTTCTTAACTCTTGTTCTGAGCACCTGAGATTCACTATGCAATCTGACGCACGTCAAATCAGTTTCCTTGATCTTTTGATATTTGTGAGGATTATGACCTATGCACAGATCTTTACAGGAAACCAACTGATCACAATAGTTTGTTGAGGGCTGATAGCTGTCACACGCTTCCCTTGAAACACCGTTATAACCAATTCTGTTGAATCAAAAGAACCTGCAAAAAACTATCAGATTTGGACAGAAATATGGCTGAGACGCAAAGAAAATTCAAGGAGAGGGGGTACAAAAATGGTCAGATTAATACTGCCATTGAGAAAATTCAAAACAAACCGAGACATGATCTTTTTCAAGGACAGTCTCTCAAAAAAAAGCATTCTTGCATTCTAACTACCTGCTATTCAAAGTGCTCTGAACAAATTAAGGGAATCGTTCTCAAACATTGGCACATTCTAAGCTCCGATGACAGTATCAGTAATGTGTTTTCGGAGCCTCCCTTGGTCGTATTCTCGCGGGGCAGAAATCTCAGAGATCAATTGGTAAACTCTGATTTTACCACCCCAAGATATCCCTACACAACATCTATTTGCACCCCTACTGGATGGAAACTACAAGTGTAATGGCTGTGCTCAATGCAATGGCACTTATAAATGTAGATCCTTCAAACACACCCAAACAGGGAAGCAGATCCCAATCAAAGGTGTTATCACGTGCTCTCCCTAGGAGAGGGGGTGACCTCGACAATTTATTGTTAAAACAAGAGGCTGCCTGGATCTTTAACTTAAAGACTCTTGCTCCCTTCGGTCTCAACGTAGACTTTGATCTGAAGCCATTCTTGTGATTATTGTAAATGTTGTAGGCCTATGTAGCCAAATTGTATCTATGATTGTATGCTATCCATTCATGTTTTTGATATGTTATTTCTATATCTGAGAATTAACCAATGATATCCTTTGACATTATATAAACGAGTCACCCTGCAGTGTTTGTCATTATACCCTGATGAAGACAGCTTGTCTGTCCAAACGTTTTTCAAGTGTTCTACTCCGCTAACCAGCACCTCGCCTAAATTGGTGTGCGTTTCTTTCGCCTCTAGATTATTATATTGTCACGTCTTCCCTAGACAGGTAGGCGGAGGAATACCTAGTACCTGGACAGGCAGAGGGATAGTACCCGGACAGGCAGAGGGATAGTACCCGGACAGGCAGAGGGATAGTACCCGGACAGGCAGAGGGATAGTACCCGGACAGGCAGAGGGATAGTACCCGGACAGGCAGAGGGATAGTACCCAGACAGGCAGAGGGATAGTACCCAGACAGGCAGAGGGATAGTACCCGGACAGGCAGAGGGATAGTACCCGGACAGGCAGAGGGATAGCACCCGGACAGGCAGAGGGATAGTACCCGGACAGGCAGAGGGATAGTACCCGGACAGGCAGAGGGATAGTACCCGGACAGGCAGAGGGATAGTACCTGGACAGGCAGAGGGATAGTACCCGGACAGGCAGAGGGATAGTACCCGGACAGGCAGAGGGATAGTACTGGTGGAGGGATAGCACCCAGACAGGCAGAGGGATAGTACCTGGACAGGCAGAGGGATAGTACCCGGACAGGCAGAGGGATAGTACCCGGACAGGCAGAGGGATAGTACTGGTGGAGGGATAGTACCTAGACTGGTGGAGGGATAGTACCCGGACAGGCAGAGGGATAGTACCCGGACAGGCAGAGGGATAGTACCCGGACAGGCAGAGGGATAGTACCCGGACAGGCAGAGGGATAGCACCCGGACAGGCAGAGGGATAGTACCCGGACAGGCAGAGGGATAGTACCCGGACAGGCAGAGGGATAGTACCCGGACAGGCAGAGGGATAGTACCCGGACAGGCAGAGGGATAGTACCTGGACAGGCAGAGGGATAGTACCCGGACAGGCAGAGGGATAGTACTGGTGGAGGGATAGCACCCAGACAGGCAGAGGGATAGTACCTGGACAGGCAGAGGGATAGTACCCGGACAGGCAGAGGGATAGTACCCAGACAGGCAGAGGGATAGTACCTGGACAGGCAGAGGGATAGTACCCGGACAGGCAGAGGGATAGTACTGGTGGAGGGATAGCACCCAGACAGGCAGAGGGATAGTACCTGGACAGGCAGAGGGATAGTACCCGGACAGGCAGAGGGATAGTACCCAGACAGGCAGAGGGATAGTACTGGTGGAGGGATAGTACCTAGACTGGTGGAGGGATAGTACCCGGACAGGCAGAGGGATAGTACCCGGACAGGCAGAGGGATAGTACTGGTGGAGGGATAGTACCTAGACTGGTGGAGGGATAGTACCTGGACTGGTGGAGGGATACAGTAACAGAGGCCTACCTGGAGCAGGTGGCAAAGGCGGTGGTGAAGGGCGTGATGAGGCCGGACAGGAAGCTGAAGGGGTTCTTGCGTGTGAACCCAAAGTAGATGAGAGGCAGGACGACCCCCCCGTGGATGATATGACCCAGGACGGAGGCGAATATGTATTTCCCCAGACTGGTCACCAACAGAACCACATCCTCCATTTCCACGATCTTACTACCCACCAGGAACATGATGCCGAACGGGACGTACCTGAGGTAGGAGAAATATGGAAAGTACCATTTGGTGAGGTGATGACTAACAGAATATTTATTTTTGCTGCAGATTTATATGAAAGGAAAAGCTAAAACATTTATCAGAAATGTTATTAAATGTTTAATTTGATTCAACATAAGTAGACAGCTTCCCAGTCAAAAAGCAGCTTCTCATTTCAGTGTCAAATGCATAGCGTCAGCAGGCTACAACACCTCCTGCAGTTCTTAAGGAATAAACAGTACAGACTTTATCTAGTGAGCCGTCAGAAGCTCCTCTTGTTTTCCCTTGGGAATAGTCTTGGGAACCACGAGAGGCTAATCACATGATCTGGGTTGTTTAAGGTCACTCACCACATGATCCAGGACACCAGTACCATGGTGGCTTCATTGAAAGCGTTGAAGAAGCGTATGAGCTCCTCCCCCTCCTCTCCCAGCTTCCTCAGTGCCACCCCGAACACCATGGCAAAGAGAACCAGGCCCAAGATGTTCATACCATCTGGTTCTGTGCCCACAGGAACCTACATAGAACACATAACACACTTTTGTTTATGTATGGATGTTATTTTAAAAAAGAAAAAAAATCAAAACACAGAACATCATAACACAGAATATCAAAACACCAAATAGAACATAAAACACAGAACATCATAACACAGAATATCAAAACACATAAAATAGAACATAAAACATCAGAACACAGAATATCAAAACCCAGAACATCAGAACATCAGAAAATAGAACATTAGAACATCAGAACATAGCCTTTCATTTTATTTGATTCAGTAGGCTACCATTTAAATAGCCTCCTCAGATGATATTCAGCCCAGAGAAAAGAGCTATGCTCCTATTGACCCCTTCATGGGGGACCCACCACTATTGGCACTGGTCGGAGGAGGGTCTGCCATGTCTGTTCATCAGTACCCCTCATAGACTGGTAATTCTCTGCCAATGAATGAGCCAAACATTTCTATGAGTGTCCCAAATGGTACCCTAATCCCTATAAATCATCATAGAGCCCTGGTTAAAAGTAGTGCACTATATAGAGCCCTGGTTAAAGTAGTGCACTATATAGGTAATAGAGTGCCATTTGGAACGCATGCCCTTGTCAGTCTGGCAGCTGGGTACAAGAGGGTGATTCAGAAAGGAACTGGCCCCAGAAAGGGACTGGCCCTCCAATCCTTGTCACCCCTCCCAGTCCCTGGTTCCCGTCTTCTCTTCCTCTGCGGGCCCTGTGACGGCTGGGCCAAACTACCCAGCTGAGTGATGACATGGCTGGGCGTCCTTCCAGCCTCGCTTGGAGGTCAAGTCAACAAGTCAGAAAAATGGTCACGTTCCAAGCCGACTACAGTGCAGTCGAGCTGCGCACATTAACCCTTGCATGCTGGTGATCTGTGTAGTTTGTTGGTGTTTCGTTTCTTTGGGACATCATCCCCTGTGAAGTGCTGTGCCTGATCAAAACGTTGTCAACAGAGGTGATAGTTGGGAGCATCTGCAGGAACAGGATGCGCAGGCCTTTCTGTTCTTTTTACATCTGTAGGCTTTTAAAATGGTCGACTACTGAATCTTCCTCAGACAGGTGGGTGGGAGCTCATATCATCTGTGCTGACTGGACCAAGATATAAGGATCTTGGAGAATGTGTAAACGGTCGGTGGAGAAGCCAGCTACGACCGGTCCGTTTTGTTTAATGTTTGTGACCTCATGAAAGACAATACAGCCAAATTACCACAACTCTGTTTATACAGGAGCCTCCGCTATGAGGTTTGCATCTAATTATTGTATAAAATGAATGAGTAAAGATGAAACTATTTGTGAAATGATGTAAGGTGATGTTGAACCATTAACGTGAGAGAATTGTATTCCCTTTAAAGTTTAACTAAGTCATTGGCCCGCCCCCATGAGCACAGACATTGATCTGGCGTCATGGGACAGCCCTTTTCTACTGTTCCGAATAAAACCCCACCCGGAGAAATCCTCTTGAGACCATGTGTACCTCGATCACCGAGAGGGCAAAGGTTGGAGTAGAGACCACAAAAACCTCAGTATAAGCTAAGGTTGTAATGGTTGTTGAAACTCTGAAACTATCGATCCCGACAGAATAAGAGCAAATCTTAGATACAAATTACTAGTCTGCAGCTAGAAACTATGTTAACCTGAGATGCGAAGACCGACAACCGCCAAAACATCTATTCTATAAGAACATTTCTCAATGGGACTCTGAAGTGTCCATTGTAACCACAAAAGACTTCTTAGAAGCAGATGGAGAGACGAGCGGATGAACTTTCCAACAGAAAGACGGACGATTCCAACAGAGATCTCTGACAACACACTGAGCGTAAATATATATTGATTGCAATGATTCCCGAATGAGTGAGCGTGCATGTGCAAAGGATTAGCATTTCAATGAATAATTATCAACTGTTTAGTGACTTGTAATTCCCGCCCTTCTCAGTCCACACCCACTTCCCTTTGTCCACCAAGCCGTCATATCGGCTTAGCCCACTAGGGAACCTCCCCTATCATTTCCTTGTAACCATATTTACTGTTTGATTGTTTATGCATGACATATGACATATGACACATGACATAACTCAACAAACACAGGACAGTGACTGACATTGACGTCACAACAGAGTAGCTTGGTCTGATCAGGGTTAAGGATGTGGGTGAATACTGATCCCTGAACGGTTCATCACTGATCACTTTTTAAAGAAAGAACCGTTAAACTTGTATTGAGTCCTTTCTGTTTGTTACCAGGCTCCAGTGATGTTGCTATGTGTGTTGCTATGGAAACGGATGGTCACTTGCGTAGTGTATTGTGACAAGTGTCTTCAACATTGGACAGTGAACCATAGAACAGTGTGTGTGTGTACAGTACGTTGTACAACACGTTGTGCTCCTCTTCTGTGTTTGCTGTCCTCCCACTGGTCTCTCATAGCTGTTTGGGACGTGCCCCCATTAACAGACCCAGGGCTGTTTGGGACGTGCCCCCATTAACAGACCCAGGGCTGTTTGGGACGTGCCCCCATTAACAGACCCAGGGCTGTTTGGGACGTGCCCCCATTAACAGACCCAGGGCTGTTTGGGACGTGCCCCCATTAACAGACCCAGGGCTGTTTGGGACGTGCCCCCATTAACAGACCCAGGGCTGTTTGGGACGTGCCCCCATTAACAGACCCAGGGCTGTTTGGGACGTGCCCCCATTAACAGACCCAGGGCTGTTTGGGACGTGCCCCCATTAACAGACCCAGGGCTGTTCGGGACGTGCCCCCATTAACAGACCCAGGGCTGTTTGGGACGTGCCCCCATTAACAGACCCAGGGCTGTTTGGGACGTGCCCCCATTAACAGACCCAGGGCTGTTTGGGACGTGCCCCCATTAACAGACCCAGGGCTGTTTGGGACGTGCCCCCATTAACAGACCCAGGGCTGTTTGGGACGTGCCCCCATTAACAGACCCAGAATATGCTGACTAGGATCTTCACTCCATTTCCACTTTCTTCCTATCTGTTTCGTTATTTGTCCTGTCCGTGGACCAGCCCCCTCCTGTCCGTGGACCAGCCCCCTCCTGTCCGTGGACCAGATCCCTCCTGTCCGTGGACCAGCCCCCTCCTGTCCGTGGACCAGATCCCTCCTGTCCGTGGACCAGATCCCTCCTGTCCGTGGACCAGCCCCTCCTGTCCGTGGACCAGCCCCCTCCTGTCCGTGGACCAGCCCCCTCCTGTCCGTGGACCAGCCCCCTCCTGTCCGTGGACCAGCCCCCTCCTGTCCGTGGACCAGATCCCTCCTGTCCGTGGACCAGATCCCTCCTGTCCGTGGACCAGCCCCCTCCTGTCCGTGGACCAGCCCCCTCCTGTCCGTGGACCAGCCCCCTCCTGTCCGTGGACCAGATCCCTCCTGTCCGTGGACCAGATCCCTCCTGTCCGTGGACCAGCCCCCTCCTGTCCGTGGACCAGATCCCTCCTGTCCGTGGACCAGCCCCCTCCTGTCCGTGGACCAGCCCCCTCCTGTCCGTGGACCAGCCCCCTCCTGTCCGTGGACCAGCCCCCTCCTGTCCGTGGACCAGCCCCCTCCTGTCCGTGGACCAGCCCCCTCCTGTCCGTGGACCAGATCCCTCCTGTCCGTGGACCAGATCCCTCCTGTCCGTGGACCAGATCCCTCCTGTCCGTGGACCAGCCCCCTCCTGTCCGTGGACCAGATCCCTCCTGTCCGTGGACCAGCCCCCTCCTGTCCGTGGACCAGCCCCCTCCTGTCCGTGGACCAGCCCCCTCCTGTCCGTGGACCAGATCCCTCCTGTCCGTGGACCAGATCCCTCCTGTCCGTGGACCAGATCCCTCCTGTCCGTGGACCAGCCCCCTCCTGTCCGTGGACCAGCCCCCTCCTGTCCGTGGACCAGCCCCTCCTGTCCGTGGACCAGATCCCTCCTGTCCGTGGACCAGATCCCTCCTGTCCGTGGACCAGCCCCCTCCTGTCCGTGGACCAGCCCCCTCCTGTCCGTGGACCAGCCCCCTCCTGTCCGTGGACCAGCCCCCTCCTGTCCGTGGACCAGCCCCCTCCTGTCCGTGGACCAGCCCCCTCCTGTCCGTGGACCAGATCCCTCCTGTCCGTGGACCAGCCCCCTCCTGTCCGTGGACCAGCCCCCTCCTGTCCGTGGACCAGCCCCCTCCTGTCCGTGGACCAGCCCCCTCCTGTCCGTGGACCAGATCCCTCCTGTCCGTGGACCAGCCCCCTCCTGTCCGTGGACCAGATCCCTCCTGTCCGTGGACCAGCCCCCTCCTGTCCGTGGACCAGCCCCCTCCTGTCCGTGGACCAGCCCCCTCCTGTCCGTGGACCAGATCCCTCCTGTCCGTGGACCAGCCCCCTCCTGTCCGTGGACCAGCCCCCTCCTGTCCGTGGACCAGATCCCTCCTGTCCGTGGACCAGATCCCTCCTGTCCGTGGACCAGCCCCCTCCTGTCCGTGGACCAGCCCCCTCCTGTCCGTGGACCAGCCCCCTCCTGTCCGTGGACCAGCCCCCTCCTGTCCGTGGACCAGCCCCCTCCTGTCCGTGGACCAGATCCCTCCTGTCCGTGGACCAGCCCCCTCCTGTCCGTGGACCAGCCCCCTCCTGTCCGTGGACCAGATCCCTCCTGTCCGTGGACCAGCCCCCTCCTGTCTGTGGACCAGATCCCTCCTGTCTGTGGAACAGCTCCCTCAACCATCTCCAACACAGACACCTGTTCTTTTATAGTGTATGTTTCCAATGTGTCTTTGTTCTTACTGTACTGTGGTTGTAATTCCACTTCCTTAAAAGTTGTCATTCGTTTTGTATTTTGGTTTTTCTTTGATGAATCGCCCATGACAGGCTAAATGAGACCCTAACAAGCAAACAAACAAACAAAGCAACAACTATGAGGGATGTCATAATCAGTACCTTCTGGTAGAGGATGGTTCCATTGGTGTCGTTTCCCACAGCAACCATCTTGTAATCAGTGGCATACTGTGACATGGAGGAAGAGACAGAGAAAACATGAATAGAATATTTTAAAAAGTAATAACTTTATTTAAACAACAATTATTTGGAAGTACATGTATGTTAACAAAGCCATTCATAAACAAGTAACTAGTTATATTAAAGTACTTAGGATCAGGTATTTATTGTCAGATGTATTAAGCGTTTGCACCTGTGTAAGGTTTGCTCCAATATCCTTCAGATCGGGTGGGAATGAAAGCTAAAACCATGAGTCATTTTTCCATTCTAGCTCTATGATTGTGTTCCTTCTGAACTCTACATTCTATGTTTTATACCCTTCAATAAATAACAGCTTAGCACCAGAACATGCAAACACTAAGCAGACAAGAACCTGTTTCAGATATGTGTCTTTAGTTCCTGTGCTGATGAATGCCTGTTTCAGATATGCGTCTTTAGTTCCTGTGCTGATGAATGCCTGTTTCAGATATGTGTCTTTAGTTCCTATGCTGATGAATGCCTGTTTCAGAGATGTCTTTAGTTCCTGTGCTGATGAATGCCTGTTTCAGATATGTGTCTTTAGTTCCTGTGCTGATGAATGCCTGTTTCAGATATGTGTCTTTAGTTCCTGTGCTGATGAATGCCTGTTTCAGATATGTGTCTTTAGTTCCTGTGCTGATGAATGCCTGTTTCAGAGATGTGTCTTTAGTTCCTGTGCTGATGAATGCCTGTTTCAGATATGTGTCTTTAGTTCCTGTGCTGATGAATGCCTGTTTCAGATATGTGTCTTTAGAGAGAGGGAATCTAACCTTCAACCATGCTGAACACAGATTACATATGTAGGCACTGCCCACTGAGAATGGCATCTCTCTCTAATAGAAACTGGTGATCTTATTAAATGTACTACAGTACATAACAACAGGTTTTACCATGATGTAATACTACAGTAGATGATGACAACAGGTTTTACCATGATGTAATACTACAGTAGATGATGACAACAGGTTTTACCATGATGTAGTACTACAGTTCATGACGACAACAGGTTTTACCATGATGTAGTACTACAGTAGATGATGACAACAGGTTTTACCATGATGTAGTACTACAGTAGATGACAGGTTTTACCATGATGTAGTACTACAGTAGATGATGACAACAGGTTTTACCATGATGTAATACTACAGTAGATGATGACAACAGGTTTTACCATGATGTAGTACTACAGTAGATGACAGGTTTTACCATGATGTAGTACTACAGTAGATGATGACAACAGGTTTTACCATGATGTAATACTACAGTAGATGATGACAACAGGTTTTACCATGATGTAGTACTACAGTAGATAACAGGTTTTACCATGATGTAGTACTACAGTAGATAACAGGTTTTACCATGATGTAGTACTACAGTAGATAACACGTTTTACCATGATGTAATACTACAGTAGATGATAACAACAGGTTTTACCATGATGTAGTACTACAGTAGATGATGACAACAGGTTTTACCATGATGTAATACTACAGTAGATGACAACAGGTTTTACCATGATGTAGTACTACAGTAGATGATAACAACAGGTTTTACCATGATGTAGTACTACAGTAGATGACAACAGGTTTTACCATGATGTAGTACTACAGTAGATGACAACACGTTTTACCATGATGTAGTACTACAGTAGATGACAACAGGTTTTACCATGATGTAGTACTACAGTAGATGACAACAGGTTTTACCATGATGTAGTACTACAGTAGATGACAACACGTTTTACCATGATGTAATACTACAGTAGATGACAACAGGTTTTACCATGATGTAGTACTACAGTAGATGATGACAACAGGTTTTACCATGATGTAGTACTACAGTAGATGATGACAACAGGTTTTACCATGATGTAGTACTACAGTAGATGACAACAGGTTTTACCATGATGTAATACTACAGTAGATGACAACAGGTTTTACCATCATGTAGTACTACAGTAGATAACAGGTTTTACCATGATGTAGTACTACAGTAGATGATGATAACAGGTTTAACCATGATGTAATACTACAGTAGATGACAACAGGTTTTACCATGATGTAGTACTACAGTAGATGATGACAACAGGTTTTACCATGATGTAGTACTACAGTAGATGACAACAGGTTTTACCATGATGTAATACTACAGTAGATGATGACAACAGGTTTTACCATGATGTAGTACTACAGTAGATGATGACAACAGGTTTTACCATGATGTAGTACTACAGTAGATGATGACAACAGGTTTTACCATGATGTAGTACTACAGTAGATAACAGGTTTTACCATGATGTAGTACTACAGTAGATAACAGGTTTTACCATGATGTAATACTACAGTAGATGACAACAGGTTTTACCATGATGTAGTACTACAGTAGATGACAGGTTTTACCATGATGTAGTACTACAGTAGATGATGACAACAGGTTTTACCATGATGTAGTACTACAGTAGATGATTACAACAGGTTTTACCATGATGTAATACTACAGTAGATGATAACAACAGGTTTTACCATGATGTAGTACTACAGTAGATGATAACAGGTTTTACCATGATGTAATACTACAGTAGATGATGACAACAGGTTTTACCATGATGTAATACTACAGTAGATGATGACAACAGGTTTTACCATGATGTAGTACTACAGTAGATAACAGGTTTTACCATGATGTAGTACTACAGTAGATGACAACAGGTTTTACCATGATGTAGTACTACAGTAGATGATGACAACAGGTTTTACCATGATGTAATACTACAGTAGATGACAACAGGTTTTACCATGATGTAGTACTACAGTAGATAACAGGTTTTACCATGATGTAGTACTACAGTAGATGACAACAGGTTTTACCATGATGTAGTACTACAGTAGATGATGACAACAGGTTTTACCATGATGTAGTACTACAGTAGATAACAGGTTTTACCATGATGTAATACTACAGTAGATGATGACAACAGGTTTTACCATGATGTAATACTACAGTAGATAACAGGTTTTACCATGATGTAATACTACAGTAGATAACAGGTTTTACCATGATGTAGTACTACAGTAGATGACAACAGGTTTTACCATGATGTAGTACTACAGTAGATGATGACAACAGGTTTTACCATGATGTAGTACTACAGTAGATGACAACAGGTTTTACCATGATGTAGTACTACAGTAGATGATGACAACAGGTTTTACCATGATGTAATACTACAGTAGATGATGACAACAGGTTTTACCATGATGTAGTACTACAGTAGATGACAACAGGTTTTACCATGATGTAGTACTACAGTAGATGACAACAGGTTTTACCATGATGTAGTACTACAGTAGATGACAACAGGTTTTACCATGATGTAGTACTACAGTAGATAACAGGTTTTACCATGATGTAATACTACAGTAGATGACAACAGGTTTTACCATGATGTAGTACTACAGTAGATGATGACAACAGGTTTTACCATGATGTAGTACTACAGTAGATGATGACAACAGGTTTTACCATGATGTAATACTACAGTAGATGATGACAACAGGTTTTACCATGATGTAATACTACAGTAGATGACAGGTTTTACCATGATGTAATACTACAGTAGATGATGACAACAGGTTTTACCATGATGTAGTACTACAGTAGATGATGACAACAGGTTTTACCATGATGTAGTACCACAGTACATAACAACAGGTTTTACCATGATGTAGTACTACAGTAGATGATGACAACAGGTTTTACCATGATGTAATACTACAGTAGATGATGACAACAGGTTTTACCATGATGTAATACTACAGTAGATGACAACAGGTTTTACCATGATGTAGTACTACAGTAGATAACAGGTTTTACCATGATGTAGTACTACAGTAGATGACAACAGGTTTTACCATGATGTAGTACTACAGTTCGTGACGACAACAGGTTTTACCATGATGTAATACTACAGTAGATGATGACAACAGGTTTTACCATGATGTAGTACTACAGTAGATGACAACAGGTTTTACCATGATGTAGTACTACAGTAGATGATGACAACAGGTTTTACCATGATGTAGTACTACAGTAGATAACAGGTTTTACCATGATGTAATACTACAGTAGATGACAACAGGTTTTACCATGATGTAGTACTACAGTAGATAACAGGTTTTACCATGATGTAATACTACAGTAGATGACAGGTGTTACCATGATGTAATACTACAGTAGATGATGACAACAGGTTTTACCATGATGTAGTACTACAGTAGATGACAACAGGTTTTACCATGATGTAATACTACAGTAGATGACAACAGGTTTTACCATCATGTAGTACTACAGTAGATAACAGGTTTTACCATGATGTAGTACTACAGTAGATGATGATAACAGGTTTAACCATGATGTAATACTACAGTAGATGACAACAGGTTTTACCATGATGTAGTACTACAGTAGATGATGACAACAGGTTTTACCATGATGTAGTACTACAGTAGATGACAACAGGTTTTACCATGATGTAATACTACAGTAGATGATGACAACAGGTTTTACCATGATGTAGTACTACAGTAGATGATGACAACAGGTTTTACCATGATGTAGTACTACAGTAGATGATGACAACAGGTTTTACCATGATGTAGTACTACAGTAGATAACAGGTTTTACCATGATGTAGTACTACAGTAGATGATGACAACAGGTTTTACCATGATGTAATACTACAGTAGATGATGACAACAGGTTTTACCATGATGTAGTACTACAGTAGATAACAGGTTTTACCATGATGTAGTACTACAGTAGATAACAGGTTTTACCATGATGTAATACTACAGTAGATGACAACAGGTTTTACCATGATGTAGTACTACAGTAGATGACAGGTTTTACCATGATGTAGTACTACAGTAGATGATGACAACAGGTTTTACCATGATGTAGTACTACAGTAGATGATTACAACAGGTTTTACCATGATGTAATACTACAGTAGATGATAACAACAGGTTTTACCATGATGTAGTACTACAGTAGATGATAACAGGTTTTACCATGATGTAATACTACAGTAGATGATGACAACAGGTTTTACCATGATGTAATACTACAGTAGATGATGACAACAGGTTTTACCATGATGTAGTACTACAGTAGATAACAGGTTTTACCATGATGTAGTACTACAGTAGATGACAACAGGTTTTACCATGATGTAGTACTACAGTAGATGATGACAACAGGTTTTACCATGATGTAATACTACAGTAGATGACAACAGGTTTTACCATGATGTAGTACTACAGTAGATAACAGGTTTTACCATGATGTAGTACTACAGTAGATGACAACAGGTTTTACCATGATGTAGTACTACAGTAGATGATGACAACAGGTTTTACCATGATGTAGTACTACAGTAGATAACAGGTTTTACCATGATGTAATACTACAGTAGATGATGACAACAGGTTTTACCATGATGTAATACTACAGTAGATAACAGGTTTTACCATGATGTAATACTACAGTAGATAACAGGTTTTACCATGATGTTGTACTACAGTAGATGACAACAGGTTTTACCATGATGTAGTACTACAGTAGATGATGACAACAGGTTTTACCATGATGTAGTACTACAGTAGATGACAACAGGTTTTACCATGATGTAGTACTACAGTAGATGATGACAACAGGTTTTACCATGATGTAATACTACAGTAGATGATGACAACAGGTTTTACCATGATGTAGTACTACAGTAGATGACAACAGGTTTTACCATGATGTAGTACTACAGTAGATGACAACAGGTTTTACCATGATGTAGTACTACAGTAGATGACAACAGGTTTTACCATGATGTAGTACTACAGTAGATAACAGGTTTTACCATGATGTAATACTACAGTAGATGACAACAGGTTTTACCATGATGTAGTACTACAGTAGATGATGACAACAGGTTTTACCATGATGTAGTACTACAGTAGATGATGACAACAGGTTTTACCATGATGTAATACTACAGTAGATGATGACAACAGGTTTTACCATGATGTAATACTACAGTAGATGACAGGTTTTACCATGATGTAATACTACAGTAGATGATGACAACAGGTTTTACCATGATGTAGTACTACAGTAGATGATGACAACAGGTTTTACCATGATGTAGTACTACAGTACATAACAACAGGTTTTACCATGATGTAGTACTACAGTAGATGATGACAACAGGTTTTACCATGATGTAATACTACAGTAGATGATGACAACAGGTTTTACCATGATGTAATACTACAGTAGATGACAACAGGTTTTACCATGATGTAGTACTACAGTAGATAACAGGTTTTACCATGATGTAGTACTACAGTAGATGACAACAGGTTTTACCATGATGTAGTACTACAGTTCATGACGACAACAGGTTTTACCATGATGTAATACTACAGTAGATGATGACAACAGGTTTTACCATGATGTAGTACTACAGTAGATGACAACAGGTTTTACCATGATGTAGTACTACAGTAGATGATGACAACAGGTTTTACCATGATGTAGTACTACAGTAGATAACAGGTTTTACCATGATGTAATACTACAGTAGATGACAACAGGTTTTTACCATGATGTAGTACTACAGTAGATAACAGGTTTTACCATGATGTAATACTACAGTAGATGACAGGTGTTACCATGATGTAATACTACAGTAGATGATGACAACAGGTTTTACCATGATGTAGTACTACAGTAGATGACAACAGGTTTTACCATGATGTAATACTACAGTAGATAACAGGTTTTACCATGATGTAATACTACAGTAGATAACAGGTTTTACCATGATGTAATACTACAGTAGATGATGACAACAGGTTTTACCATGATGTAATACTACAGTAGATGATGATAACAGGTTTTACCATGATGTAGTACTACAGTAGATAACAGGTTTTACCATGATGTAGTACTACAGTAGATGACAACAGGTTTTACCATGATGTAGTACTACAGTAGATGACAACAGGTTTTACCATGATGTAGTACTACAGTACATGATAACAGGTTTTACCATGATGTAATACTACAGTACATGATAACAGGTTTTACCATGATGTAGTACTACAGTAGATAACAGGTTTTACCATGATGTAATACTACAGTAGATGACCACAGGTTTTCCCATGATGTAGTACTACAGTTCATGATGAACTGCAGTATTACATCAATAAACAACAGGTTTATTAAAACTGAATTCTAGTAATGATTAATTGTTCTTCGTGTTGTTTTGTTAAGGTTTGGTATCAGTAATATGAATGAAAAGGTGTTACGTGGATGTCATTTCTCATTCCTGGCCAGCTGATGATTATTATTCAGCTCTGTGTGTGTGTGTGTGTGTGTGTGTGTGTGTGTGTGTGTGTGTGTGTGTGTGTGTGTGTGTGTGTATCTTGTTCTTCTATCCTCGTGGGGAGCTGAAATCCCCAAATGTCCCCAAGTGAACATGGTTAAAAGGACACATGTGTGTGTGTGTGTGTGTTCCTCCCCA
Organism: Salmo trutta; assembly: GCF_901001165.1. NCBI lineage: Eukaryota > Metazoa > Chordata > Actinopteri > Salmoniformes > Salmonidae > Salmo > Salmo trutta. Next base: position 2,574,576 of record NC_042961.1, on the reverse strand, counting down.
AACGTTGAACCCTCCTGACCCTCTTTCAGCCTTAATAGACAGACTCTCACACAGTTCCAGGAAATGGTACCAGGCAGCCACTGGGCACATTAAAGAGCAACGAGGCGAGACAGGTTGCTAGGCTGTTTGGAATGGAATCACCTCACTATGGTAACGGGGGGTGAAAGGAAGATGAGAGGTGCTAAGACGAGAGGGAGAGCAGAACTCTTTATTCTGAGTCTCTTCAGTAATACATTTACATAGACTTTTAACGCTCAGGAAAGGATTTATGGTATATATATGAAGAGGTGAGCATAGGACAGTATGTGTGTGAGAGAGAGAGAGAAAGTTAGAGAAAAAGATGAAGAGAGGCGAGAGAGGCGAGAGAGAGAGAGAGAGAGAGAGAGAGAGAGAGAGAGAGAGAGAGAGAGGGGAGAGAAAGATGACGAGGGGTGAAGAGAGAGAGAGAGAGATATACTTACAGAACGGAATGCTGCAGCCACAAGGTTAGCTGGGAACAAATTCCTGCAGAGGAAGACCAGACAAACAGGAGAGGTTTCATTAATGTGTTAGTCTTGAACCAGGGGTACATCCTAATAATATCCCCTTTCCTGAAGTGTGCACTTGTTCACTACTTCCCACAAATCATGAAGCATTGGATTGGTGGAGGCATGGATTAGTGGGAGTTTCCTTCATATTTCTTAAACCAGTCATCCCCTTGTGAATGATTTGTTAAATGTTTTTATTTAACCTTTATTTAACCAGGCCAGTCAAGTTAAGAACAAATGTTTATTTACAACGACGGCCTGCCGGGGAACAGTGGGTTAACTGCCTTGTTCAGGGGAAGAACGGATATTTATCTTGTCAGCTCGGGGATTCAATCCAGCAACCTTTCAGTTACTAGTGGTTAGAAGTGATGGGAAGTGAACAAGTGAACACTTTGATGCAGGAGACATACTTGGGACAAAGCCCCTCTCTCTGGTTCACCAGTAACACAACAAGAAGTGTTTAACCACTACAAAGCAAGCCTTACACGATGAATAACCACAGAATCTGTGTAAAGTCACAACTTCAATCATGTTTTTCTCTGATTACATTATATTAATGAAAGCAGAGGTTAAGAAACAAATTAAATGTTTAAATCAATTGTTCAATGAGGCCATGGAATTAATTGAACAATGGCATTTATTGAACTTATAAACCAACAACTCTTAAAGGAGAAGTTTACCCAAAATCCAGGGACTCCCAAGTGATTCCATATATTGAAACTATTTCAGTGGAGTTTGCCCTCTCCCCCTCTAGTGGAGAACTGAAACAGCTGCGGGTCATGTGACTAGTGACGTTGCTGGCTCTGCTCTGTGGTCAATGAACGCACAAATACACAAACTGTGGACAAATTCATTGTTTTTTTTAAAGTGTACAGCCACATTAGCTAATTTTGTCAAAAGTACTAGCGGTTTTGAATCAGGAAATATGTGTACTTTTCTACCTAAAATATTTGTGATTATTTGATATCATATTTTATGTAGCCGACTGCCATAGCAGCAGAGATACCTAACAACTGACCACAGAGCAGAGCGAGGCCTGCATCCAGCATGACCCGTTTTTGCAGCTGTCTCAGTTCTGCACTCCAGGGGAGACAGAGGGGGAGGGCAAACTTCACAGAACTACAGTACTTTCAATGTATTGAATCACTTGGCAGTTCCTGGATTTTTTGTAAACTTCTCCTTTAATTTACCCACATAGTTAAACCACATAATGCTGGGGTGGTTCACTACCCACATAGTTAAACCACATAATGCTGGGGTGGTTCACCACCCACATAGTTAAACCACATAATGCTGGGGTGGTTCACTACCCACATAGTTAAACCACATAATGCTGGGGTGGTTCACCACCCACATAGTTAAACCACATAATGCTGGGGTGGTTCACTACCCACATAGTTAAACCACATAATGCTGGGGTGGTTCACCACCCACATAGTTAAACCACATAATGCTGGGGTGGTTCACTACCCACATAGTTAAACCACATAATGCTGGGGTGGTTCACTACCCACATAGTTAAACCACATAATGCTGGGGTGGTTCACTACCCACATAGTTAAACCACATAATGCTGGGGTGGTTCACTACCCACATAGTTAAACCACATAATGCTGGGGTGGTTCACTACCCACATAGTTAAACCACATAATGCTGGGGTGGTTCACTACCCACATAGTTAAACCACATAATGCTGGGGTGCAGCATCGTTAAACCACATAATGCTGGGGTGCAGCATAGTTAAACCACATAATGCTGGGGTGCAGCATAGTTAAACCACATAATGCTGGGGTGCAGCATAGTTAAACCACATAATGCTGGGGTGCAGCATAGTTAAACCACATAATGCTGGGGTGCAGCATAGTTAAACCACATAACGCTGGGGTGCAGCATCGTTAAACCACATAATGCTGGGGTGCAGCATCGTTAAACCACATAATGCTGGGGTGCAGCATAGTTAAACCACATAATGCTGGGGTGCAGCATAGTTAAACCACATAATGCTGGGGTGCAGCACTGCTGTCCTTGAGTGTTTCCATTCTCACCTTTCAATAAGTGACTGATGTAGACATGAGAAACCAGGTGTTTACTCTCTCTCTCTCTAATTGTCAATTAGTGACGTTAATAAGTTAGACAGCCATGTCATCTTAGGACAGCTCTCCTTTGTAAAATACATATTTGATCTGAACTGAGTCACCTAGTAAAGTAAGTATAGATAAAACAAATTTAAATATAACCTTTACTTAACCAGGCAAGTCATTTAAGAACAAATGTTTATTTACAATGACGGCCTGCCGGGGAACAGTGGGTTAACTGCCTTGTTCAGGGGGAGAACAGATATTTACCTTGTCAGCTCGGGGATTCAATCCAGCAACCTTTCAGTTACTGGCCCAACGCTCTAACCACTAGGCTACCTGCAGCCCCAAGTTAAAGGTAAAGTAAAGTAAGCCAGTTATTAATGAAGTGTCAGTGAGATAGGATATAACAACATCTAGAATGTGGCCCTTGAGGACGGAGTAAAACTAATAATCATCTGTATTCTCAGTTTGTAATGGACCACTAATACTTCAGGACAGGTATATACATGGCTGGGATACATGGCTAGGATATATGGTTGTGAGCATGCCTGTGTAGTTGACATACGCCAGCTGTGGTGTAGCTTGGGCTTCCCTACAGATAACTTTTCCTTGTGCAGAATAGAATCCCTGGTTTAACAGCTGTCAGCTTTCCCTCAGATGCAGAGACAGATATGAGAGCAGGCAGAAGGTTTGACGGGCAGATAGTTGGACACATAGACCGACAGACAGACACACAGACAGTCATTCAGGTAGAAAGGGAGTTAGGTAGGCAGACACACAGACAGGTAGAAAGGGAGTTAGGTAGGCAGACACACAGACGGGCAGACAGGCAGCTATTGATAGCGAGACAGACAGACAGACAGACAGACAGACAGACAGACAGACAGACAGACAGACAGACAGACAGACAGACAGACAGACAGTGTGAGAACCTTTGTCTCGTGGGAATGCTATAGTTATTTCGTTTTTTTGCAGTGATTATTCCTGTCACGGTCTGTTTTGTTTTTCTTACTGCTTTATATCGTACCATTATGCATAAACGAATCACGTAAATGAAAAACATATGTTGACTAATTCCCCCCCAAATATTGATCAATAATCATCTATATCCAGGACTAGGTCTGTCAATAATCATCTATATCCAGGACTAGGTCTGTCAATAATGATCTATATCCAGGACTAGGTCTGTCAATAATCATCTATATCCAGGACTAGGTCTGTCAATAATCATCTATATCCAGGACTAGGTCTGTCAATAATCATCTATATCCAGGACTAGGTCTGTCAATAATCATCTATATCCAGGACTAGGTCTGTCAATAATCATCTATATCCAGGACTAGGTCTGTCAATAATCATCTATATCCAGGACTAGGTCTGTCAATAATCATCTATATCCAGACCTAGGTCTGTCAATAATCATCTATATCCAGGACTAGGTCTGTCAATAATCATCTATATCCAGGACTAGGTCTGTCAATAATCATCTATATCCAGGACTAGGTCTGTCAATAATCATCTATATCCAGGACTAGGTCTGTCAATAATCATCTATATCCAGGACTAGGTCTGTCAATAATCATCTATATCCAGGACTAGGTCTGTCAATAATCATCTATATCCAGGACTAGGTCTGTTGATTTCTGAGAGCCATGTAATCCCATGTAAGTACTGGAACAAGCATGCGTCTGGGCTCTCACGTGGGTAACCTATATAGGCTACAGTACTGCGCCCGGGTGAATTAGTGGAGCATGCATCTACTCCACTACTACCCGCCCCTCAGTCATCTCACCCCCTCAGCCATGCTCTTTATTTCCTTTCAAGAAACACTCTTTAACAGAATACATGTATTAGCCTATTGAAACAATAACCTCATCCCGCAACCGTTACCTTGCAAGATCTAAAAACGAATCCGTGGTCTCCTTGTTGGTATTGACGCTCTCGAGACCTAGATTATTTGTGTTCAGAGCCCCGGCACCGACTCCCGGTTTGATAATGAAGGCGAGGGTCACACCGATTCCCGATGCGATGAGTGTGGTCACCAGGAAGTAGGAGACCGCGATGCCTCCTAGTTTCCCCAGGGAGCGCGTGTCCAGGCTGGCGGCGCCGGAGATCAGGCTGCACACGACCAGAGGAAGGATAATCATCTTCAACATCCTCAGAAGCATCTCACCGGGGAAAGCGAAATAAGTCATCTGCGCCCGGGTTAGGTTCATATTCCGAACCATCATTCCGAGGCCGACGCCTACTAGAACTCCAGACACCGTCATTATCACTAACATATTCCTATTCAAAAATCTCATCAACTTGTCTTTACAGCTCTTCTTCTTATTTCCATTCTTCTCCAAGATTTCGTCGGTGGAGACCGAATTGGTCATTGTGTGTCCGTTTATCTTCTCCATTTTGATGGAAATTGTGGGGCAGGACTCTGAATAACGTTAAATCGTGAGAAAATTGCCAGTTCCTGGAGAAGCTTGGGAGAACACACACTCAGATGAGTAGCAATTGCGAGTAGGCTGATGCAAGCGTTATTAGTCCTGTCAAACACAACGTGTTTCTCCACCAATGGTGAGAGAGGGGCTATACACAAAAAAGAGGACATGCGCACTTCCTCCTTTTGCTCAATATTAAGACCATCTGATGCAACAGTGGGAGAAATTGCCTGGGTCTGCAACTGTGCATTTTTATTGATAGTGTTGTGACTGGATATTTGAGAAAAATGTAAACATTTCAAAGATCTGAATCATGCCTATGGGGCACTGGTCATGTGCAAGCTATTGGGATGGGGCCTACCCTTTGACTTTTTTTTGTTGCCTGAATTTAAAATGGGTTAAATTTAGATTTTGTGTCACTGGCCTACACACAATAAGCCATAATGTCAAAGTGTAATTATGGTTTTAGAAATTTGTACAAATTAATTTCAAATAAAAATATGAAATGTGAGTCAATAAGTATTTAACCCCTTTGTTATGACAAGCCTAAATAAGTTCAGGAGTAAAAATGTGCTTAACAAGTCAAATAATTAGTTGCATGGACTCACTCTTTGTGCAATAACAGTGTTTAACATGATTTTTGAATGACTACCTTTTCTCTGTACCCCAGACATACAATTATCTGTAAGGTCCCTTAGTAGTCGAGCAGTGAATATGAAACAAATTCAACCACAAAGATCAGGGATGTTTTCCAATGCCTCGCAAAGAAGGGCAGACATTGAATATACCTTTGAGCATGGTGAAGTTATTAATAACACTTTGGATGGTTCATCAATACACCCAGTCACTACAAAGATACAAGCGTCCTTCCTAACTCAGTTGCCGGAGAGGATGGAAACCGTTCATGGATTTCACCATGAGGCCAATGACTTTAAAACAGTTACAGTGTTGAATGGTCGCATTAGGAGAAAACTGAGGATGGATCAACAACATTGTAGTTACTTCACAATACTAACCTAAATAACAGAGTGAAAAGAAGGAAGCCTCTATAGAATAAAAATATTCCAAAACATGCATCCTGTTTGCAATACGGCACTAAAGTAAAACTGCACAAAATGTGGCAAAGAAATTAACTTTATGTCTTGAATTACAAAAAAGCGTTATGTTTGGGGCAAACACAACACATCACTGAGTACCACTCTTCATATTTTCAAGCATTGTGGTGACTGCATCATGTTATGGGTATGCTTGTCATCGGCAAGGATTAGGTAGATTTTGGGGGGATAAAAATAAGCGGAATAGAGCTGAGCACAGGCAAAATCCTAGAGGAAAACTTGATTCAGTCTGCTTTCCAACAGACACTGGAAGACAAATGTACCTTTCAGCTGGACAACAACCTAAAACACAAGGCCAAATATACACCGGAGTTGCTTACCAAGGTGACATTTAATGTTCCTGAGTGGCCTAATTACAGTTTTGATTTAAATGGGCTTGAAAATCTGTGGCAAGACTTGAAAATATCTGTCTAGCAATTATCAACAACCATCTTGACAGAGCTAGAAGAAAAAAATAATGGGCAAGTATTGTACAATCCAGGTGTGCAAAGCTCTTAGAGCCTTACCCAGAAAGACTCACAGCTGTAATCACTGCCTTACATAATTCTAACATGTATTGACTTAATGGTGTCAATACTTATGTAAAATGAAATATTTCTGTATTTCAGTTTCAATACATTTGCAAAAATGTCTAAAAACATGTTTTCACTTTTATTATGGGGTAGTGTGTGTAGATGGGCGAGAAAATAAATACATATAATCCATGTTGAATGCAGGCTATAACACAAAATGTGGAATAAATCAAGTGGATTGAATACTTTCTGAAGGCAGTGTATATGCTAGAAGCTAGGTGGTAGTCCTATTGGCTATAGGCTAGGCTACAGTTATTAATCATATCTTGGATACATTTAGGTGCTCCTAAAATCCGTGCATCGATGTGTACTGTCAGACCATTCAACTCTTATGTGCTTCATGTTGTCATTGAGACCGAAATACTTTGTTCCCGATCCCAAAATAACACGGGCAGTTGCTAAAGAAGACGAGGGGCGGGTTAACCGCACACCCACTTCCCAGTTCCCCCGGCCCTGCTAATAATCCATTCAACACTGTATGCAGTGTTGCCAACTCCTCAGTAAGGAAAGTAGCTATTGGCTGTCCTAAAAGTTGCTAAATGACGTCATCACCTAATTTGCATAATTGGCCATGTGCATGTAATAGTGATGGACGCTGTAGGAGAGAGGAATAACGTCGCTAGTTGCTTTTTTGAAAATGTGTCGCTAGTTGGTAGAGCATGGTGTTTGCAACACCAGGGTTGTGGGTTCAATTCCCATGGGGGGCCAGCACAAAAAAAAAATGCATAAAATGAAATGTATGTGTTCACTACTGTAAGTCGCTCTGGATAAGAGCATCTGCTAAAAAATACTCGCTAAATATAGCGACAAAGTCGCTAAGTTGGCAACACTGTCGAGCGGACAGGCCTTTTAAAGGCGGAGTAGTCTGCGTAGATCTCAGTCGTCCTACATCTTCAGATATTATGTAATGTCAGTTATTCTATAAGATTGAAAGTTGCAGCAATGTTATTTTATAGGCTACACATGAATAAAGTGTAGGCTACAAAACAATCTCTGGTGATCTTGTGTTGTGTCATGTATATTATGGTGTAGCCTATAGGCTCTCATCGTCATTATAATATGTCAATATGGAACACAGTGCAATGATAGGCCTAATGCATGATAACAAATATTGGCTAGGCCAAATAGCCTGCAGTAATTTAATTTCCTATAGGCTTTGTGTGAATGATTGATTATTCAGAGTTTTTTTATCTGGACTTCTGCCTACTTTGAGTGACACGGAGGCAGACTGTCATCTCTCCTATAATCCAACTAGATGGCGCCATAATAAAGGTTATTATTGGGAAATGTGTGCTTTTTTTCTCCCACTCAGATTCCTGTCCTCCTCCCAATAGGTCTACTGCCAGTTTGAAAAGTTTTTAAACATGCTGCAGCCTTCTAATAAGAAGGCCTAATTTACAGTCACTTAGAAAAGAGAAAGTTATTTTGTTAATAAATCTGTCAGTTAGCTAAATGGCTAGGGTGGTAGGCCTAAGTTACTTACATTAATGAACAAACGTAATAGGTCATTTTGGTATGATTATATTATATATTTTATATGAGATTCATGTTGTCTATTAATCAGGTTCCAGATTTAGATATAGATTATCTTGATCAGCTGATTTCTCTCCCTGTCTGATGTTGATTTGTTATGTAACAGTGATTTTGTTATTTCCATATCCACTTTAGATTGAATATTCATAAAACTGTAAATGGTTTATATTCCATTGTGAAATCTCCACCCACACCCAGGCCACAGGAGAGCTAAAACTACAACACCCTTATAGACTAGTGGGGATGGATGTTGTCATCTACAGTTTGAACTTGTGCACTAAAGCAAGTCTACAGGCTGCCATACTGTACAGTCTTTGAGACTACATTACATCTAGGCTCTGGTCATGACTCAGTTCCATTACATTACATCTAACCCTTGGTCATGACTCTCAGTTCCATTACATTACATCTCGGCCTTGGTCATGACTCTCAGTTCCATTACATTACATCTAGGCCTTGGTCATGACTCTCAGTTCCATTACATTACATCTAGGCCTTGGTCATGACTCTCAGTTCCATTACATTACATCTAACCCTTGGTCATGACTCTCAGTTCCATTACATTGGTCATGACTCTCAGTTCCATGACTCTTAGTTCCATTACATTACATCTAACCTTTGGTCAAGACTCTCAGTTCCATTACATTACATCTAGCCCTTGGTATGACTCAGTTCCATGACATTACACATAAGAGTCATTGGAGGAAGGTGTCTTCTGTAGGGGGGAGTTTTGTTAAGATCCCTGACATTAACATACATCACTTGTGTTACGGTTTTAAAAGCATAAGGACCTTATCTTTCATATCAGCAAGAAATAATTCAATGTTAATTTCTCATTCATAAGCTGCTTCCAACGTCGTTTTAGAGAATTTGGCAGTATCAATCAAAATGAATTATAAAGCCCTTCTTACATCAGCTGTTGTCACAAAGTTCTGTACAGAAACCCAGCCAAAAACCCCAAACAGCAAGCAATGCAGGTGTAGAAGCACAGTGGCTAGGAAAAACTCCCTAGAAAGGCCGGAACCTAGGAAGAAACCTAGAGAGGAACGAGACTATGATGGGTGGCCAGTCCTCTTCTGGCTGTGCCGGGTGGAGATTATAACAGAACATGGCCAAGATGTTCAAATGTTCATAGATGACCGGCAGCGTCAAATAATAATAATCACAGTGGTTGTAGAGGGAGCAACAGGTCAGCCCCTCAGGAGTAAATGTCAGTTGGCTTTTCGTAGTCGATCATTCAGAGTATATCTACCACTCCTGTTGTCTCTAGAGAGTTGAAAACAGCAGGTCATTGACAAGGCAGCACATCCGGTGAACAGGTCAGGGTTCCATAGCCGCAGGCAGAACAGTTGAAACTGTAGCAGCAGCAGCACGGCCAGGTGGACTGGGGACAGCAAGGAGTCATCATGCCAGGTAGTCCTGAGAGAGAGAAAGAAAGAAAGAGATAATTAGAGAAAGCATACTTAAATTCACACAGGACACCGGATAAGACAGGAGAAATACTCCAGATATAACAGACTGACCCTAGACCCCCGACACATAAACTATTGCAGCATAAATACTGGAGGCTGAGACAGGAGGGGTCGGGAGACACTGTGGCCCCGTCCGACGATACCCCCGGACAGGGCCAAACAGGCAGGATATAACCCCACCCACTTTGCCAAAGCATAGCCCCCACACCACTAGAGGGATATCTCTAACCACCAACTTACTATCCTGAGACAAGGCCGAGTATAGCCCACAAAGGTCTCCCCCACGGCATGAACCGAAGGGGAGGAGCCAACCCGGACAGGAAGATCACATCAGTGACTCAGCCCACTCAAGTGGCGCACCCCTCCTAGGGACGGCATGGAAGAGCACCAGTAAGCCAGTGACTCAGCCCCTGTAATAGGGTTTGTGGCAGAGAATCCCACTGGAGAGAGGGGAACCGGCCAAGCAGAGACAGCAAGGGCGGTTCGTTGCACCAGTGGCTTTCCATTCACCTTCACACTCCTGACTACACTCAATCATAGTACCTACTGAGAGATGAGTCTTCAATAAAGACTTAAAGGTTGAGACCGAGTCTGCGTCTCTCACATGGATAGGCAGACCATTCCATAAAAATGGAGCTCTATAGGAGAAAGCCCTGCTTCCAGCTGTTTGCTTACAAATTCTAGGGACAGTAAGGAGGCCTGCGTCTTGTGACCGTAGCATACGTGTAGGTATGTACGGCAGGACCAAATCAGAAAGATAGGTAGGCGCAAGCCCATGTAATGCTTTGTAGGTTAGCAGTAAAACCTTGAAATTAGCCCTATCCTCAACAGGAAGCCAGTGTAGAGAGGCCAGCACTGGAGTAATATGATCATTTTTGGGGTTCTAGTCAAGATTCTAGCAGCCGTGTTTAGCACTAACTGAAGTTTATTTAGTGCTTTATCCGGGTAGCCGGAAAGTAGAGCATTCCAGTAGTTTAACCTAGAAGTGACAAAAGCATGGACTAACTTTTCTGCATCATTTTTAGACGGAAAGTTTCTGATTTTTGCAATGTTACGTAGATGGAAAAAAGTTGTCCTTGAAACAGTCTTGATATGCTCATCAAAAGAGAGATCAGGGTCCAGAGTAACGCCGAGGTCCTTCACAGTTTTATTTGAGACGACTGTACAACCATCAAGAATAATTGTCAGATTCAACAGAAGATCTCTTTGTTTCTTGGGAAACAGAACTAGCATCTCTGTTTTGCTCGAGTTTAAAAGTAGAAAATTTGCCGCCATCCACTTCCTTACGTCTAAAACACAGGCTTCCAGGGAGGGCAATTTTGGGGCTTCACCATGTTTCATCGAAAATACGTGTGTCGTCCGCATAGCAGTGAAATTTAACATTATGTTTCCGAATGACATCACTAAGAGGTAAAATACACTGCTCAAAAAAATAAAGGGAACACTTAAACAACACAATGTAACTCCAAGTCAATCACATTTCTGTGAAATCAAACTGTCCACTTAGGAAGCAACACTGATTGACAATAAATTTCACATGCTGTTGTGCAAATGGAATAGACAACAGGTGGAAATTATAGGCAATTAGCAAGACACCCCCAATAAAGGAGTGGTTCTGCAGGTGGGGACCACAGACCACTTCTCAGTTCCTATGCTTCCTGGCTGATGTTTTGGTCACTTTTGAATGCTGGCGGTGCTTTCACTCTAGTGGTAGCATGAGACGGAGTCTACAACCCACACAAGTGGCTCAGGTAGTGCAGCTCATCCAGGATGGCACATCAATGCGAGCTGTGGCAAGAAGGTTTGCTGTGTCTGTCAGAGTAGTGTCCAGAGCATGGAGGCGCTACCAGGAGACAGGCCAGTACATCAGGAGACGTGGAGGAGGCCGTAGGAGGGCAACAACCCAGCAGCAGGACCGCTACCTCCGCCTTTGTGCAAGGAGGAGCAGGAGAAGCACTGCCAGAGCCCTGCAAAATGACCTCCAGCAGGCCACAAATTTGCATGTGTCTGCTCAAACGGTCAGAAACAGACTCCATGAGGGTGGTATGAGGGCCCGACGTCCACAGGTGGGGGTTGTGCTTACAGCCCAACACTGTGCAGGACGTTTGGCATTTGCCAGAGAACACCAAGATTGGCAAATTCGCCACTGGCGCCCTGTGCTCTTCACAGATGAAAGCAGGTTCACACTGAGCACGTGACAGACGTGACAGAGTCTGGAGACGCCGTGGAGAACGTTCTGCTGCCTGCAACATCCTCCAGCATGACCGGTTTGGCGGTGGGTCAGTCATGGTGTGGGGTGGCATTTCTTTGGGGGGCCGCACAGCCCTCCATGTGCTCGCCAGAGGTAGCCTGACTGCCATTAGGTACCGAGATGAGATCCTCAGACCCCTTGTGAGACCATATGCTGGTGCGGTTGGCCCTGGGTTCCTCCTAATGCAAGACAATGCTAGACCTCATGTGGCTGGAGAGTGTCAGCAGTTCCTTGCAAGAGGAAGGCATTGATGCTATGGACTGGCCCGCCCGTTCCCCAGACCTGAATCCAATTAAGCACATCTGGAACATCATGTCTCGCTCCATCTACCAACTGATACTGTGAACCATCAGATCCTCCTCTCCACCCTCTCCGAGCTGGGCATCTCCGGCGCGGCCCACGCTTGGATTGCGTCCTACCTGACAGGTTGCTCCTACCAGGTGGCGTGGCGAGAATCTGTCTCCGCACCACGTGCTCTCACCACTGGTGTCCCCCAGGGCTCTGTTCTAGGCCCTCTCCTATTCTCGCTATACACCAAGTCACTTGGCTCTGTCATATCCTCACATGGTCTCTCCTATCATTGCTATGCAGACGACACACAATTAATCTTCTCCTTTCCCCCTTCTGATAACCAGGTGGCAAATCGTATCTCTGCATGTCTGGCAGACATATCAGTGTGGATGACGGATCACCACCTCAAGCTGAACCTCGGCAAGACGGAGCTGCTCTTCCTCCCGGGGAAGGACTGCCCGTTCCATGATCTCGCCATCATGGTTGACAACTCCATTGTGTCCTCCTCCCAGAGTGCTAAGAACCTTGGCGTGATCCTGGACAACACCCTGTCGTTCTCCGCTAACATCAAGGTGGTGACCCGTTCCTGTAGGTTCATGCTCTACAACATTCGCAGAGTACGACCCTGCCTCACACAGGAAGCGGCGCAGGTCCTAATCCAGGCACTTGTCATCTCCCGTCTGGATTACTGCAACTTGCTGTTGGCTGGGCTCCCTGCCTGTGCCATTAAACCCCTACAACTCATCCAGAATGCCGCAGCCCGTCTGGTGTTCAACCTTCCCAAGTTCTGTCACGTCACCCCGCTCCTCCGCTCTCTCCACTGGCATCCAGTTGAAGCTCGCATCCGCTACAAGACCATGGTGCTTGCCTACGGAGCTGTGAGGGGAACGGCACCTCCGTACCTTCAGGCTCTGATCAGGCCCTACACCCAAACAAGGGCACTGCGTTCATCCACCTCTGGCCTGCTCGCCTCCCTACCTCTGAGGAAGTACAGTTCCCGCTCAGCCCAGTCAAAACTGTTCGCTGCTCTGGCACCCCAATGGTGGAATAAACTCCCTCACGACGCCAGGACAGCGGAGTCAATCACCACCTTCCGGAGACACCTGAAACCCCACCTCTTTAAGGAATACCTAGGATAGGATAAGATTTAGATGCACTATTGTAAAGTGGTTGTTCCACTGGATATCATAAGGTGAATGCAACAATTTGTAAGTCGCTCTGGATAAGAGCGTCTGCTAAATGACTTAAATGTAAATGTAAATGTATTTGCACACGTCTTCATGAAGACACCATTTTCTTAAGTGCAGAAATCGTACATGTACAAAGACATCAGTTAAGTTGGCCAGAGCCAACCGCTGCTGGTGGGGGGTTACAGCTTGCTTTGCTTTGCTGTTTTATATGAGAGCATGTGGACTTGATTGTGTGCATGAGGGTAGTGTTTTGAAATCATGGAGCCTTAGGAGGACCAAGGAGAAGAAGAAGCATCAGTAGAGTTCACAATCTCTGGAGGACCAAGGAGAAGAAGAAGCATCAATAGAGTTGACAGTCTCTGGAGGACCAAGGAGAAGAAGAGGCAACAGTAGAGTTGACAGTCCCTCTCTGGTGTACTGTAGTAGATTTACTGTACTGTAGTAGATTTACTGTGACAGTACAGTATGTGACCATTTTAGTTCTTTCTTTGCGTTTTGAAATAGTGATTACAGTCGGTTAGTAAATAATATTATGGCAAACATCGTTGCATTCATTTTCCATAATGTGGTCCAGTCACGACCCGACCAGGTCCTCCATAATGTAGTCCAGAGTCACAACCCAACCAGAACCTCCTTTATGTAGTCCAGAGTCACGACCCGACCAGGACCTCAATAATGTAGTCCAGAGTCACGACCCGACCAGGACCTCAATAATGTAGTCCAGAGTCACGACCCAACCAGGACCTCAATAATGTAGTCTAGAGTCACGACCCGACCAGGACCTCCATAATGTAGTCCAGAGTCACGACCCAACCAGAACCTCAATAATGTAGTCCAGAGTCATGACCCGACCAGGACCTCCTTAATGTAGTCCAGAGTCACGACCCAACCAGGACCTCAATAATGTAGTCCAGAGTCACGACCCGACCAGGACCTCCATAATGTAGTCCAGAGTCACGACCCAACCAGGACCTCAATAATGTAGTCCAGAGTCACGACCCGACCAGGACCTCCATAATGTAGTCCAGAGTCACGACCCGACCAGGACCTCCATAATGTGGTCCAGAGTTACGACCCGACCAGAACCTCCTTAATGTAGTCCAGTTCTGTCACATCCTGTTGAAAGACTGGCTGGGCATGACTGAGGGGGCGGCAGCGGTCGTGCAGGGGTTAAAGTCGTACATGGAGGTGTTGATGTCTGCAAACAGGATCTCATCCAATGCCAGGTCAGTGAAGAAACCTGAGGAGGAAGAGGTGGAGAAGGAAGGGGAGGAGTTTAAATCCAAGCCACTAGGAGGAGAAAGAGGAAGGGGATGAGGAAGAGGAAGGGGAGGAAGAAGAGTGTCCATCAGTCTGGACTCTATACTCCTGCTGTCAAGTAAGGACACTGGCCCGTCTAGTTTGGGGCTGCCTGTCCTGATGCAGTCTTTGGATTGGCCTGTGGCTGTGGTTGTTATTGTGGCTGTTACTGTGGCTGTGGTTGTTACTGTTGTGGAAAGGAGGGAGGTCAGGTGGGGTGTGATGGGGTTCTGCTGTGGCTGTGGTTGTTACTGTTGTGGAGAGGAGGGGGGGGTCAGGTGGGGTGTGATGGGGTTCTGCTGTGGCTGTGGTTGTTACTGTTGTGGAGAGGAGGGGGGGGTCAGGTGGGGTGTGATGGGGTTCTGCTGTGGCTGTGGTTGTTACTGTTGTGGAGAGGAGGGGGGGGTCAGGTGGGGTGTGATGGGGTTCTGCTGTGGCTGTGGTTGTTAATGTTGTGGAGAGGAGGGGGGGTCAGGTGGGGTGTGATGGGGTTCTGCTGTGGCTGTGGTTGTTACTGTTGTGGAGAGGAGGGGGGGGGGTGTGATGGGGTTCTGCTGTGGCTGTGGTTGTTACTGTTGTGGAGAGGAGGGGGGGGTCAGGTGGGGTGTGATGGGGTTCTGCTGTGGCTGTGGTTGTTACTGTTGTGGAGAGGAGGGGGGGGGTCAGGTGGGGTGTGATGGGGTTCTGCTGTGGCTGTGGTTGTTACTGTTGTGGAGAGGAGGGGGGGTCAGGTGGGGTGTGATGGGGTTCTGCTGTGGCTGTGGTTGTTACTGTTGTGGAGAGGAGGGGGGGGGGTCAGGTGGGGTGTGATGGGGTTCTGCTGTGGCTGTGGTTGTTACTGTTGTGGAGAGGAGGGGGGGGTCAGGTGGGGTGTGATGGGGTTCTGCTGTGGCTGTGGTTGTTACTGTTGTGGAGAGGAGGGGGGGGGGTCAGGTGGGGTGTGATGGGGTTCTGCTGTGGCTGTGGTTGTTACTGTTGTGGAGATTACTTACGACACTTAGGATAAAAGCATACTGTATAAACGGTTCAAGAAAAGAAATGAACAAGATCTTTAAATATTGTAGGCCACCTTGGAGAGGCCACCAACCCAAAATTCAGATTTTTTTCCGCTGAAAAGGTACGACATAGCTAGCTATATAATATGTCTTGCTAGATATAAAGTGAAAGGTTTCTATTTTAGTAATATTTTTGGAATACTTGATTTGACTGTTTTCAAGCCACTCATTCAATACTTTGTGTTAGCTAGCTAGCTAACGTATAGTTGTTAGCAGACTGTGACATTAATTTTCTTCATTTTAATATAAAATGTCTGTCACGTCCTGACCAGTAAAAGGGGTAATTTGTCATTGTAGTATGGTCAGGGCGTGACAGGGGGTGTTTGTTTTGTGTGTTTTGGGGTTTTTGGTTCTAGGGGATTTTGGTTCTAGTTTTCTATTTCTATGTTTCATTTTCCATGTTTTTCGTTGTCTCGGAAGCCATACTTAGGCAGCCTGTTTTCCTTTGGGTTTTGTGGGTGGTTGTTTTCCATTATAGTCCGTGTACCTTACGGAACTGTCGATTGTCGTTTTGTTATTTTTGTTTAAGTGTTCACTTTATACGTTAAATAAAAGAAGATGAAGACTCAACACGCTGCGCTTTGGTCTAATCCTTCCGACAGTTGTGAAGCTTCACTATTTAGTCCTAACCAGTGGAGTGGATTCATTGTTACCAAGGGAAGCCAGGCTTCCACAAATATTTGACCCCCAAAAATCTCTATATTAAATCGTTTATTTCCTCTCTCTGTGTTTTCATAATTTTCCGTCAATTCGCAAGTGGCTGAATCTCACCGGATAAATCATCTGACCGAGGGAAACAGCAACCCTCAGTATGTGTACCCCATGTATCTGATGCTGTCTGGACCAAAAGAGTATAACATGTTGCCACCGTAGCATTTGATTGATTGATGCCGGCAAGCATTTGACCTCCCTTGATAAATAATGAGCTAATCAGCGTTGAGCTGAGATCAACTGTGGGTTGTCCTGGTGCAGCAAAACGCCCCCAAGGGAGACCAGTTTGGATTTGTCTTCACACCAATCAAATCTCATCCTAACCAAAATGTCATTTTTAGAAAAACGTGTCTGTTTCTGGTCTGCTTGTGTTGATGTCCTGCAGTAGCTAGCTTGCTAAATTGGCCATTTCCTAAGCCATGGATGGAGTTGGGGATTTGACCTTGTGGTTATGACTTACGGGCCAATGACTATGACGCCAATCTTTACCCAGTAAATTACTGTGAGTTTATATGTATAGAGTGTGAAACTCTTTATTTTTATGGCAAATCTGATCTAACCATAAATGCATATGTTGTGCCACTGGCCTGAAACGATTGAAGTTCATTATGTAGCCTAGTAGGCTCACGTTAACTAGCTAGCTACTTAGCTGATTCATGGTTGCCCATGCGAGGAGGATGGAATTGGTGTTCAACTAGTCTACAGGTAGGGTGAGTCAAAAAAACATGTTTTATTTGCGCACGCACAAACACACACACACACACACACAGACACACACACACAGACACACAGACACACAGACATCAGTACCATGGACAGCCACATGATATTTAGCAACATTGACTGGACTAAATAGTTGTTGGTATCTTTAAGTTTGTTTTCAGTGTATTGAACTAAGCATATTTAGCCTTCTTGATGTGAGGGGTTTACATGTTTAATGGTGCTGGAATAGTGGAGGCAGTGCTTCTGTAAGTCTTTTGCTGATTTGTCATAGATGAACTTGGAGACCTGTCTTCTGTGACGTAGCTTCACCAGCACGTCTGTCACCACACATGGCTCCAGGAGAGTGCTGGCTACTGGCAGAGCTGCTTTTAAGCGCCGTGCCATGAGGCGCTGGGCCGGGCTGCTATCCATGCCCTCTGTCGGGGTATTGCGCCACTGCAGGATTGCTTTCCAGGCATCTTTGCCCTCTCGCAGAGATTTTTTGCAGAGGTTCTTTGCGATTTTGACTGCGGACTCCGCCTTCCCATTAGCTTTTGGGTGTCGTGGTGATGAAGTGACGTGCTCGAATTCCCAATTTGCAGCAAATTTTCGGAACTCAACTCCGGAGAATTGGGGTCCATTGTCTGAAATTAGCCTATCTGGCTGGCCATAGCGGGCAAACTGAGCCTTGCAGCGTTTGATTGTTGTCTCTGCTGAGAGGTCGGGGAGGAGGTCAATCTCCCAGAAGTCTGAGTAATGATCGACTACCAGCAGAAAGTCTTTGCCACTGTGCTGGAAGAGATCTAGACTTACTATCTGCCAGGGCGCATCGGTAGCTCGTGGGACATCATCGTCTCTCTCTGTTGCTCAATGGCATATTCATTGCAGATTGTGCATTTACTGACATAGTCTTTGATTTCACTCTGCATTCCTGGCCAATACAGTGTGTCACGTGCTTGTCTGTAGCAGGCCTCACCTCCTATGTGACTTGAGTGCACGCGCGCCAACATCTCAGGGCGCAGAGACCGGGAATAACGACTCTCTGACCCTTGAATATTACTCCGTTTTGAACACTGAGCTCCTCTTTGACTGGCCAATAATCTCTGACGGCTAAAGCAGTTTCTTCCTTGCAGTCGGGCCAGCCCATCAGAATCACAGACCTCAATGCCTGGAGTTGCTCGTCCCTGTCTGTGTGCTGTCTGATTTATATAAGGTGCTGGTCCGTGACATTGAGGTAGTCAGCCTGGTTGATGTGTTCAACATCCACTTGCTCTGTTTGTAAGCTGTACACTGCGTGTCGTTCATGCATGGAGCGTGTGTGAGTGCCTGATGCAGTAGCCCTGCTGAGCGTGTCACTCACATACATCTCTGGCCCTGGCTTGTACACCACCTTGAGGTTGTAGTTTTGTAGGGCCAGTAGCATGCTCTGCAGTCGTTTCGGGGCATTCAGGAGAGGCTTGCTGAATATAGCAATAAGGGGCTTGTGATCTGTCTCTGCGGTAATATTGTCGCGCCCGTACAGGTAGTGGTGGAAGCGTTGGCATGCAAACACAATGCTGAGGCACTCCTTCTCTATCTGGGCATAGTTCTGCTCTGTTGGGGTGAGTGCACTAGAGGCGAATGCCACAGGCTGGCCATCCTGCATGAGTCAACAGCCAAGTCCATACTGGCTTGAGTCGTGACAGGTTTTGACACATCGTAGTTTCGCAGTACAGGTGTCTGGGTGACCAGTTGTTTTATTTCCCTCACCGCTGCGTCATGTTTTGGGAGCCAATGCCAGATGGTGTCCTTGTCCATGAGCCTCCTTAGTGGCTCACACACTTCAGAGAGCCGTGGTAGGAACTTGGCCAGGTAGGTGACGAAGCCGACGAAGCGCTGCACTGCCTTCACGTCAGATGGGTGGGGCATTTCCAAGACAGCCTTCACTTTTTCAGGATCCGCCTTCAATCCAGTGGAGGACAAGATGTGCCCATGAAAGCGGACCTCTGGCACTTTAAACTGAAGCTTTTTTATGCTTAGCCTTAGCTTGACCTGTCTGCATCTGACCATCAGGGCCAGCAGCTTGGCGTCATGGTCACATTCTGCCTCCTAATCACTGTCCCCACAGCCCACTACGAGGATGTCATCTGCTATGGGTTCCACGCCACTGACTCCCATCAACAGCTCATGCTGTTTCCGCTGATACACCTCTGGAGCCACGGAGACTCCAAAACGGGAGCTTCAACCACCTCTTCCTGCCCCAGGGTGTCCAAAAGGTGGTCATGTAGCTGCTGGGCTCGTCGAGCTTGCACTGCAGGAAGGCATCTCTGGCGTCCACGAGCGTGAAGACTCTGGCCTTTGGGAGCTTGTAAAGAACATCCTCCAACGTGGGCATAATGTAATGTGAGCGTCTCAGAGCCGGTTGAGGTGTTTAGGATCAATGCATATCCGTAGCTTGTCTGGTTTCTTGACGATGACCATATTACTTATCCAGTCTGTAGGCTCGGTGATGGATATCATGTGGCCATCTGCTTCGTATTTGTCAAGCTGAGCCTTTGTAGCTGCTTTCATGGCCACTGGTACATTGCGGGGTGCATACTGGACAGGCTGGATTGCTGCGTCCAACTCAAAGTGGACTTCGCCGGGAACTGACTCGACCGGTGCGTTGAAGACATCATGGTACTTGCTTAGGAGTGTCTCCTTGCTCAGGGGCCCAGCCTGGACATTGTCTATAATGTTAAGATCAGCTGGGATGGTGAAGTTAATAAGTCCAAGGCGCTCGCATGTAGAACCTGACAGTAATGGCTGTTGACTAGCCTCAACTATTTCAAACTCAAGGGTGTGTTTCTGGCCACGTAAAACACACTCTGTCACAAACAGGCCTAAAGAGGTCATGAACTGTCCTGAATACAGTTTCAGCTTGGTGCTACTCTGTGTGAGTTTGTCTCTGGGCGCGAGCCTCCTTTTGTCTTTAAGGCTCATAACGTTACATGTGGCCCCTGAATCTAGCTGGCATTGCTGTGGTTTATTATTAAGTAGCAGAGTGACAAACCACTTTTGTCATTTTGCCCTCACTGCCCTCACTGCCCCTATGCACTCGCTAGCATATACATCCTCTGTGCTGTTGTTCCCTTCATCTGTGTTTGTTTCAATGGAGTGCACTTTACCCTTCTTTCTCTTGCTTTTCATGCAGACCCTTGCGAAGTGATTAGCTGTACCAAAGGATTTGCATATTTTTCCATAGGCTGAGCAGTATTCTTTTCCTCGTCCATGAGAAATGCCACAATATCGGCACGTATTGGGGTTGTCTGCTGCAGTGTTGGCTGTAGTATTAGCATTAGCTGTGGCAAAGGGGAATTTCTTTACTGGCTGCCTGAATGTAGCATTGACATTGTCCATATGTTGTCTTTCTAGTTTCATGGACCTTATCCATATATCAGTAAGCTCTGCTGCACGGCATGTCTCCACTGCCAAGACCAGCGTCAGGTCAAGTTCTCTCAGCAAACGTCTGTGGGTGCCCTCATCAGTTATGCCAAGCACTAGCTTATCTCTGATCAGTTCATCTCTTAAAGCGCCATAGTCACATGTAGCTGCCTTTTCCCTTAGCCTAGTGACAAAGCTGTCAATGGACTCCCCGTCCTCCTGTTTGCAACAACCGAAAACATAACGCTCGTAGATAACGTTCTTTGCTGGCTTAAAGTGATGTTCAAGAGCATGAAGAATAGCTGTAGCGTTACCTTGCTGAGCTGCTGTTAGGTTCAGGTTGTGTTTGTATACGTGTCGGCATTCTGTTCCCATTATAGTCCTCAAAGTGGCAGCCACTACCTCATCGTCCTTTTCCTGAAGTCCCGTTGCTAGTGCATAGTCCTCCCATTCACCTCTAAACGTATCCCAGTTTGTGCTCCAGTCTCCGCTGAGCTTCATAACGGCGGGAGGGGGAATGTTCGCTGCCATGTCTAACCGGTGCTAACAACACTGAAGCTAACTAGCAAACTCACTCTAGCTAAGGACAATTCCGGCATCCGGCGAAGTTTTACTCAAATAAGCATTTTTTAGAGGGTAAACCAGAACAGGTTGCTCTAATTTGCGGAAAGCATGGTTAGTTATCCCACTTCTGACACCATGTTTGAATGTTAAATGACGAGACAGAGGCATTGATGCGAGTAACCAGTCTTGTTCAGTATATTGCAATACATCCGGGTACTTCAAGCACACCGGTAAAAACACTGGAGTTGCAGTAATTAACATTTACCAACAGATGGCATCACTGTGCCATCTTACACCCATAACAACATGCACCAAGATGGCTGCTGTTGCATGGATCTGACATGCACCAAGATGGCTGCTGTAGCATGGATCTGCAGCAGGGAGAAACAACCATGTATGAGTCACATGCTAAATGCCACCACCATTACTTCAATAGAGCATGCTAGCTAATCGCTCATACAGCAATAATATCAAAGTGCATGGCTAGAATTACATCAAACTCTAACAGGATACTGTACATATAGCTAATATACATGGTGAACTCGTACACATCGTAAATATTAAAATAGAACACAGCACTTCAGAACATGACCTACCGCTTGCATGTCAATATCAGACTGGGAAACATATATGTTTGCGATCTCACCCTATCTGCAACCATAGCCAATGGCATTACCCCTTATTTATATCTGACTTAGAATAAATAAATATTAAATACACATTTCTGCTTTGGCATGGGGAACATAACTAACCACGTTACACAAGCATGATACATTTATGGATTTTTTAAAGTTCCTTTTCTCCGTACCTCTTGACTAGGTCGCTCAGTGTTGGGTTAAGGTCGCTGCAATATTAATCACACATGCTCTTCTGTAAGCCTTTATAAAGACTTCATAACTGGCAGTGGAAATGCACAAACTTTAATTAACATAACCATAGACCACTTAAACCCTTCCACTCGCCACAGCCCCACTAAGCCACGCCTCCAATGATTGTACTTTTATATTCAAAATATTGGGTACAACAATTTATCATTTGGTATTTTATTAGGATCCCCATTGGCTGTTGTGAAAGCAGCAGCTACTCTTCCTGGGGTCCACACAAAACATGACACATGACATAATACAGAACATTAATAGACAAGAGCTCAAGGACAGGACTACATCAATTTAAAAAAGGCACAAATAGCCTACACATCAATATATACACACAAACTATCTAGGTCAAATAGGGGAGAGGCGTTGTGCCGTGAGGTGTTGCTTTATCTGTTTTTTTAAACCATTATGCTACATTATCCACACACGTACCCTTAAAGGTACTAAACAGTACCATGTTAGATCATGTGTACATCTGAAGGTACATGATGTGTATTTTGATCTTTTTTCACCCCAGGGAACAATACTGTACCTTAACCTGGGGTGGACTTAGTGATTTGGAGGCCCAAGGCAGAGTCGAGTCTGAGGCCTTCACCGGACAAAGCATCTGAGCGAGCGAAACAGCGCCACTCTTTACTAAAGAAATGCATTATCTATTAACTGAGTAAATTCCTGTAACGTATATTGCATTATTCTTGTTAAACTGTTCAGGTATGTTTTGTTTTTCTGGACTTTTTAATTATATACAGTACCTGTCAAAAGTTTGGACACACCTACTCATTCAAGGGTTTTTCTTTATTTTTACTATTTTCTACATTGTAGAATACTAGTGAAGACATCATAACTGAAATAACACATATGGAATCATGTAATAACCAAAAAATGTCAAAATATATTTTATATTTGAGATTCTTCAAAGTAGCCACCCTTTGCCTTGATGACAGCTTTGCTCACTCTTGGCCTACTCTCAAAAAGTTTCATGAGGTAGTCACCTAGAATGCATTTCAATTACAAGGTAGGGGTGGTATACAGAAGATAGCCCTATTTGGTAAAAGGCTGTCCATATTATGGCAAGAACAGCTCAAATATGCAAAGAGAAACGACAGTCCATCATTACTTTAATAACCTCTTCGCTATAGGGGGCAGTATTTTCACGGCCGGATGAAAAACTACCCAAATTAAACGGCCTACTACTCGGGCCCAGAGTCAAATATTTGCATATTAGTAGTATATTTCGATAGAAAACTGTTCTGATTCTAAAACTGTTTGAATGATGTCTGTGAGTATAACAGAACTCATATGGCAGGCAAAAACCTGAGAAAAATCCAACCAGGAAGTGGAAAGTCTGAGACTTGTAGTCTTTCAGACCATTTTCTATTGAAACTACAGTGTCTCTGGGGTCAACTTGCACTTCCCAAGGCTTCCACTAGATGTCAACAGTCTTTACAAAGTTGTTTGAGTCTTCTATGGTGAATTTTGACCGAATAACAGCCGGTTCAAGCAGTGGATTGTCTGAGGTCATGTAGTTACTTCATGCGCATTCACGCATGGATAGCATTTTTATTTTTCTTCTGTAATGAATACGCTATTGTCCGGTTGGAATATTATCGATTGTTTATGTTAAAAACACCCTAAGGTTTGATTGGAAACAGCATTTGACACGTTTCTACAAACGGTAATGGAACTTTTGAGCTTTTCGTCTATTGATTTGCGCCCCTGTCTCGTGCCTTTGGAATAGTGTTCTGGACGCGCCAAAAAAACGGAGGTATTTGGACATAAATTATGGACTTTATCAAACAAATGAACATTTCTTGTAGGAGTCCTTCCGAGTGCATTCCGCCGAAGATCAGCAAAGGTAAGAAAATATTTATAACAGTATTTTAGAGTTTTGACAACTGTATAGCTTGCATTGATGGCGGAGCTCTGTACACAGAATTTTGAAAAATGTGCTTTCTCCGTAAAGTTATTTTGAAATCTGACACAGCGGTTGCATTAAGAGGTAGTATATCAATAATTCTTTAAATAATTGTTATATATTTTGTCAACGTTTATGATGAGTATTTCTGTAAATGAATGTGCACATTCACCGGAAGTTTTGGAGGCAAATCATTTTCTGAACATCACGCGCCAATGTAAAATGCTGTTTTTGGATATAAATATGATCTTGATCGAACAAAACATACATGTATTGTGTAACATGATGTCCTAGGAGTGCCATCTGATGAAGATCATCAAAGGTTAGTGCTTCATTTTAGCTGGATTTTGGCTTTTTGTGACACATCTCCTTGCTAGGAAAATGGCTGTGTGGCTTTTCTTGTTTAGGTGGTGTCCTAACATAATCTAATGTTTTGCTTTCGCTGTAAAGCCTTTTTGAAATCGGACAACGTAGTTGGATTCAAGAGAAGTGTATCTTTAAAATGGTGTAAAATAGTCATATGTTTGAGAAATTGAAATTATTCGATTTTTGATGTTTTGAATTTTGCGCCCTGTTGTTCCATTGGCTGTTGGCTAAGGGTCCCGCTGGCGGAACGGGGTTCCGCTAGCGGAACGCCTAGATGCAAGAATTAAGATGTGAAGGTCAGTCAATTAGGACAATTTCAAGAACTTTGAAAGTTTCTTCAAGTGCAGTCGCAAAAACATCAAACGCTATGATGTTTCTCATGAGGATCGCCACAGGAAAGGAAGACCCAGAGTTACCTTTGCTGCAGAGGATAAGTTCATTAGAGTTACCAGCCTCAGAAATGGCAGCCCAAATAAAAGCTTCACAGAGTTCAAGTAACAGACACATCTCAACAACAACTGTTCAGAGGAGACTGCGTGAATCAGGCCTTCATGGTCGAATTTCTGCAAAGAAACCACTACTAAAGGACACCAATAATAAGACGAGACTTGCTTGGGCTAAGAAACACTAGCAATGGGAAAGGGAAAGAGGGATACCTAGTCAGTTGAACAACTGAATGCATTCAACTGAAATGTCTTCCGCATTTAGCCCAACCCCTATGAATCAGAGAGGTGCGGGGGCTGCCTTAATCGACATCCACGTCTTCGGCGCCAGGGGAACAGTGGGTTAACTGCCTTGCTCAGGGGCAGAATGACAGATTTTTACCTTGTCAGCTTCGGGGACATTAGACCAGTGGAAATCTGTCCTTTGGTCTGATGAGTCCAAATTTGCGATTTTTGGTTCCAACCTCCGTGTCTTTGTGAGACGCAGAGTAGGTGAACGGATTATCTCCGCATGTGTGGTTCCCCCGTGAAGGATGGAGGAGGAGGTGTGATGGGGTGGCGGTGCTTTGCTGGTGACACTGTCAGTGATTTATTTAGAATTCAAATCGAACTTGTCATGTTGTGTTGCTACTATGCTGTGTTGTCATATGTTACTACCATGCTATGTTGTTATCTTAGGTCTCTCTTTATGTAGTGTTGTCTCTCTTGTCGTGATGTGTGTTTTGTCCTATATTTGTATTTCTTTTTTTATTCATCAGGACTCAGTGTAATCCTCCCTGTATTCTCCAACCCACAGCCATACAGTCTAGTATCCATCATCAGGACTCAGTGTAATCCTCCCTGTATTCTCCATCCCACAGCCATACAGTCTAGTATCCATCATCAGGACTCAGTGTAATCCTCCCTGTACTCTCCATCCCACAGCCATACAGTCTAGTATCCATCATCAGGACTCAGTGTAATCCTCCCTGTACTCTCCAACCCACAGCCATATCATATCATACTCATTTGAGTGTTCCGGATTTACGTTTACTATATTACGTTTAGTCTATGAGACCAGTCTGAATACACAAGTGACTCCTGGCATTATACCTAAAGCGGACAATGCAATTGGCTGCACTTGCATTAACAGAAATCCCATGCAGCCTTGTTTACAAATTGGAACACTGGAATGGGAGATGTAATCTACACCTTCATTAGGATGATAGAAATCCTCATTATTTTCTTGAATGTTTTTTTCAATTTGAGCGCAATTATTTCTGTATTGCCTTCACTTTCTCTTTCTGAACTTTTTTAGTGATTGACATGGGTGGGGCTTCGTGACAATGATCAAGAGCATCTGCTCACCGATTGACACCTACAATGCAGTTCCACCTCAAACACCACCAAAATATCCCCTATGTAGTCTGCTATCTGGTTAATGCTTTATCTGATTGAATCTTTGTCTCAGCCTTACTTTCCCATAATTACTGCTGTCAAAGACACATGGCTGGTGATCAAAGTACATACATGATAGTTAGATGACCAGTAAGACAGAATGTTCCACACAATGCCCTTTAATGGAGAAAGCTAGAAAAACAACGCCCCTCTAATTAAAAAAAAAATGCGTTATCTATTAACTAAGTCAACTTATGTAACAAATATTGCATTATTCTTGTCAAACTGTTTTGGTTTGTTTTTCCTACTTAAAAAAAATTATATATAGTATATTTACTGCACATTAGCAAAATAACAAGCATTTCACAAATAACAATTGCACCTTGTTGGATTTAAAACAGTCAGTCAGTGGCATCTACAGGACAGATGACCAGTGAAACACTATCTGAACAACCAGGGTTGAAGAATGGATAGAGTTTCTTAGTGAAGGTGCAGACAGTGAAAGAGTAGATATGACACCTGTCCTCCACATTGTAGAAGGAGACCTGACACTTCTCATAATCCACAAATACCCCCACCTTCTGGGGCTTCTCTCTCAGTAAGAGGTTGACAGGGGAATCCGCATGAGCTGTGTACTTTCCATCCTTCAGCTCCACAGTCCAGTATCCTTTATTAGGGATCGGTCTTAAACTTTCATTCATATTGATGGACTTTCTGACCACTCCCAAAGTCCACTCAGTCTTCCCCTCCACCTTCACCTCATAATAGAACTTCCCTGAGAAGCCCACATTTCCGAGGACACAGGACCAATTTGTAAACCTCTTCCCGTTGTCAGAGAGAACTTGATTTAGTTCTCCATGTCTCACTTGTTTCCCGTCCTGAGACAGGATGAGTTTACAATGTGCAGTATCAGGGTCTAGAGTCACATTCACTGTGGAGAGAAACATATGGTAAAGACAATGACATCATGACATCAACATCAGTGGTATAAAACACTATGGTAAACACAATGACATCATGACATCATTATCAGTGGTATAATATGCTATGGTAAACACAATGACATCATCAGTGGTATAATACACTATGGTAAACACAATGACATCAACATCAGTGGTATAATACACTATGGTAAACACAATGACATCATGACATCAACATCAGTGGTATATACACTATGGTAAACACAATGACATCATCATCAGTGGTATAATACGCTATGGTAAACACAATGACATCATCATCAGTGGTATAATACACTATGGTAAACACAATGACATCATGACATCAACATCAGTGGTATAATACGCTATGGTAAACACAATGACATCATGACATCAGTGGTATAATACACTATGGTAAAAACAATGACATCATCATCAGTGGTATAATACACTATGGTAAACACAATGACATCAACATCAGTGGTATAATACACTATGGTAAACACAATGACATCAACATCAGTGGTATAATACACTATGGTAAACACAATGACATGATGACATCATGACATCAGAGGGTATAATACACTATGGTAAACACAATGACATCAACATCAGTGGTATAATACACTATGGTAAACACAATGACATCATCATCAGTGGTATAATACACTATGGTAAACACAATGACATCATCATCAGTGGTATAATACACTATGGTAAACACAATGACATCATCATCAGTGGTATAATACACTATGGTAAACACAATGACATCATGACATCAGAGGGTATAATACACTATGGTAAACATAATGACATCATCAGAGGGTATAATACTAGTGGAAGACAACATGTTACTGTATTGATCTCTGACACATCATACTGTCTTCCTCTATTAGTGGTCCATGTGTGACTGAGGTAGAGAGAACAGGACATCCTGTAGCAGTTTTCATTAGGTCATGGGTGAGAACCTGTAAACTAATGTTAATACATGATTTATGGCTGGATTCAATCAGATCTGTTTTATCCAACATAGCAGTTGTTTTGACAGTGTCAGAGGTGGAACTGCATTAAGAGCTGTCAAATCCAGCAAAGTGGTCTCAAAGCATTTGCTATTATTCTGTAAGATTATACGAGACAATCCATTTAGTATGATATGTTACGTTTCGTATGGTATGTATTCATTTGTGGATGTCCATAACCCATTTTGTATGATACCTTACGAGTTACAATTTGTATGGTAAGTTATGAATTGCAATTTGTACAATATGTTATGAATTTCCAACATGTACAATGTTACACATTTTCAAAACGTATGATATGTTACGAATTCTAATTCGTTGTGGGTAAAGTTAGCTAGGTGGCTAATGTGAGCTAGCTCTAGGGTTTAGGAGATGGGTTAAGTTTAGGGGAAAGGTTAGCTAAAATGGTTAAGGTTTGAGTTAAGGAAAGGTTAGCTAAAAGGGTTAAGGTCAGGGTTAGCTAACATGCTAAGCAGTTGCAAAGTAGCTAAAAAGTAGCAGCCAAGAAAGTTGCTAAAATGCTAAAGTTGTCTGTGATGAGATTGGAACATCAACCTTTGGGTTGCTAGACGTTTACATTATACGCCCACACAGTCTGACCAGCCACCCTTTTGTTTTAGCCTTAAGTAACCTTCTATCTTATGTAATCATACCAAACATAACAAATCATACTAATTTCAGTGTACCGGATTCACATTTACTATGTTACATCTAGTCTATGAGACCAGGCTGAATACACAAATGGCTCCTTGCATTATGAGACCAGGCTGAATACACAAGTGACTCCTGGCATTATACAAAAAGCGGACATTTCCATTGGCTGCACTTGCATTACCAGAAATGCAGCCTTGTTTACAAGTTGGAACACTGGAATATGAGATGTAATCTACCCCTTCATTAGGATGATAGAAATCGTGCAATTTGATCGCAATTATTTCTGTACAGCCTACACCTTCTCTTTCTGAACTTCTAAAGCCAGTAGGGCAGGTGGGGCTTCGTGACATCAATCAAGAGCAGCTCACACAATGCAGTTCCACCTCACCAAAATATCCCCTATGTGGGTGTCTGCTATCGCTGGTTAACGCTTGATCTGATTGAATCTTGGCCTCAGCCTTACTTGCCCATGTTTACAGCTGTCACAGTAAATACATGATAGTTACGTCAGGCTAATACTCTGGCTTGTAGAGTATTGATGAGTTTGGACCAGATCAACAGGACAGTGAGGACACTATTCCTCCCTAAAATACAGCTCGAGTCACATAGTATAAAACACACCTGCATGTCTTCTGATGGTTTCAACACCTGAAATATAGAGGAAGAGACTGTTGGTTATGAAAATGAGCAACATACTGATGGATATCACAAACTACTGTAAGTGGACATTTGTGTTGTTCAATCCAGACCTCAAACTATGCAGACTTATAATAACTTTAATCTTAGTGGACATATGGGGAGAAACACTGGCATACCTGACACCCCCGCTGCCCCGGCAAGGTGGGGACCACAAGAGACCATTTAATTTATACATATATATAATAAATCATTTTGACAGTAACCCTCCAAAGAGTCATTCATAAACCTTTTTCATTTCCAAATGTACCAGGAAGCTAAATGTAGTTTTTGGGCTTCAGGAATGTGACTGAAAAAGTGAAAAAGAAACTGATTGATAGTATGAGGGGATAGTCAGTGAACAAATGCTGTTGTCAAGGCTACGACAGCACCAGTGCAATGAGTGGAGATTACTTAGGTGTTCAAAAACTCAAACCGAGTGCCTAATGCTTCTTAGATAGTTCTTTATGAGTTTTAGTTTAGAAAATGATATCTCTGCAGAAGCAACAGTTACATTGTGTCACGTCCTGACCAGTATAAGGGTTATTTGTTATTGTAGTTTGGTCAGGACGTGGCAGAGGGTATTTTGTTCATGTGGTTCTGGGTGGTGATTTATGTAGTAGGGTGTTTGATTTATTATTTCCGGGTTTTGGTCTATGTTCTTTCTGGTTTGTGGTATTTCTATGTGTAGGTTAATGGGGGGGTTGGACTCTCAATTGGAGGCAGGTGCTTTCTCGTTGCCTCTGATTGAGAGTCCTATATATGGGTAATTGTTTGGTGTAGTGTTGTGGGAGATTGTTTCTTGTTTTGCCTGTGTGAGCATGACAAGACTTTTGTTGTTAGTTTGGTGTTCTCTTTATTTAAAAATAAATAACAAGATGAGCATCCACATTCCTGCTGCGTTTTGGTCCTCCATTCCTGACGACAACCGTTACAGAATCTCCCATCAAATAAGGACCAAGCAGCGGAGGAAGGAGCAACGGAGGGACGATCTTGAGAAGTGGACGTGGGAGGAGATTATGGCCGGAGAAGGTCCATGGAGGAAGTGGAGCGAAGACCGGGAACGCTACAGGGGAACACGACTGGCGTTTAAGCCCGAGAGGCAGCCCCAATAATTTTTTTTGGGGGTGGGCACACAGGTAGTTTGGCTGGGCGAGGATTGAGCCCCAGGCCAAATCCCCGTACCTTTTTTGGGTAACCAGTGACTGGACAGGTCCCGTGCTTCGGGGCAATGGGTACTGTGGTGAGGCCAAGTATTTTTAGGCCGGTACGCGCAGTACCAGCGCCCCGCATTTGCCAGGGGGAAGTGGGCATCCAGCCAGTAAGAGCGATGCCAGTTCTGCGCTCGAGACCGCCAGTACGCCTCTACGGTCCAGTGCGTCAGCCCAGTCCGACTCGTTCTGTTCCCGCTCCCCGCACTAGCCCTGAGGTGCGTGTTCCCAGGCTGATACCTCCAGTACCAGCACCACGCATCAGGCTTCCAGTGCGTCAGCCCAGCCTCGAGAGTTCGGCACCAGTGTGCAGTCCAGAGTATCCGCCAACAGTGTCTAGTCCGGGACCGAGGGAATCTGCCTGCGACCCGGGACCGAGGGAATCTGCCTGCGACCCGGGACCGAGGGAATCTGCCTATGACCCGGAACCAAGGGAGTCTATCAGCAACCCGGAACTGAGTAAGTCTGTTGACGATCCGGAACTAAATATGATTAACTGTGTATCAAATGAGTCTGCCTACAGTGTGGAACGGAAGAGGTCTGCCTACGATCCGGAACGATGGGAGTCTGCCTATGGCCCGAAACTGAGCAAGTCTGTCTGCATTCTGGAGGACAGTAGGCCAGAACCACCTCCTGTATAGTTGGTGGGGGGGTGTAGAACAAGTGCCGTCGGTGACGGCAGCCAACCTCCCTTTAGTTTAGGGGGATTTTTTTGTTTGAGGTGCATCCGGGGTCTGCACCTTTAAGGGGGGGGGGGGTACTGTCACGTCCTGGCCAGTATAAGGGTTATTTGTTATTGTAGTTTGGTCAGGACGTGGCAGAGGGTATTTTGTTCATGTGGTGATTTATGTAGTAGGGTGTTATTATTTCCAGGTTTTGGTCTGTTCTTTCTGGTTTGTGGTATTTCTATGTAGGTTAATGGAGGGGTTGGACTCTCAATTGGAGGCAGGTGCTTTCTCGTTGCCTCTGATTGAGAGTCCTATATATGGGTAATTGTTTGGTGTAGTGTTGTGGGAGATTGTTTCTTGTTTTGCCTGTGTGAGCATGACAAGACTTGTTTGTGCGTTCTTCGTTTGTTATTTTGGTGTTCTCTTTATTTAAAAATAAATAAGATGAGCATCCACATTCCTGCTGCGTTTTGGTCCTCCATTCCCGACGACAACCGTTACACATTGATGTAAGAACAGCTTGAGTTGCCATAGCAACAGCAGTGAAACTGAGCAGAAGGGAGTTGTTACTGAACTGCTGTATTTGAAGTACATGTTTAATTCATGTTTATTTAAACTACGCAACTTAGTTAAGAAACAATTTATTTTACAATGATGGCCAAACCTTCCCCTAACCCCGACGACACTGTGCCAATTGTGTGCCACCCTACAGGACTCCCGATCACAGCCGGTTGTGATATTGCCCGGGATCAAACCAGGGTCTGTACTGACGCCGCTAGCACTGAGATGCAGTGCCTTATACCTCTGCGCCACTCGGGAGCCCACAAGCTGACAGTCCCCGAAATCAGGCACTAGCATTACTTAATATGTTGATGTTTACATGACTTTGTTTGATTACCCACCGTTTTATAAGTCAGAAGACTATCCAGACCTTACTAGGACCATGTCAACGTCCTCTGTCGAATAAACGTATTTGCCTCCCTCTGGTGGTTGAAAGTATCACTACATCAATTGATTTTACTTCACTGCAACGTTACGTCAAAGGGGCAGTCCTTGGAAAACGTTTATTCAGCTCGACTGCTTCAAGGCACAGACATGGAAAATCAGTCCGAATTTGTATCGAGGCAGGCAGATCTAAATACATACCTTTCATTGCTCTACAATAATGAATGCGACCTACACACTTCCTTAAACCTAAAATAAGTAAAGTAATTTCGTGTGGAAGTCAAACATTCCTCTAGGCTCAGATAAAAAATGACAGGAGTGGCTATAGAGTCAGCTACCATCCTCAGTAGCTTTCCATCTAAGTTGTCAATGCCAGGAGGTTTGTCATTATTGATCGTTAACAATAATTTTTCCTCCACTCCCACACTAACTTTACAAAATTCAAATTGCACTGCTTTTTTTATGCATGAATATAATTGCTCACTGTTTGTCGTGGGCATTTCCTGCCTAAATTAGCCCACTTTGCCAATGAAATAATGATTGGCTTATTCAAAGCCATCTAAGTCAATGAAAGATTTGAATTTGTCTTTCTGCCCATAATTTCATTTAAAGTACTTAAGTTCTTTATCATTGATCTTGGCTTCATAATAAAAATTCTTTATGTTGAGTTTAGTCACTTAATTTCTCAATTTGCAGTAAGTAAGCCAGTCAGATGTACAGCCAGACTTACCCATTCCTTTTGCCCCAGTTTCTTAACAAGTGCATGTTTATCAATAATTGTAAGAAGCAATTTCATAAAGCATCAAGTGCAGAGGCTGGATGCTCCTCATTAATCACATCAGACCAACAAATATTTAACATCCACAGCAAAATCTTTTGTATGATCTCTTACAGTGCCTTGCAAAAGTATTCATCCACCTTGGTGTTTGTCCTATTTTGTTGCATTACAACCTGTAATTTAAATTGATTTTTATTTGAATTTCCTGTAATGGACATACACAAAATAGGTGAAGTGAAATGTAAAAATTCTTGTTTCAAAGAAATTTAAAATGGAAAAGTGGTGCGTGCATTGGTATTCACCCCTTTGCTATGAAGCCCCTTAATTAGATCTGGTGCAATTAATTACCTTCAGAAGTCACACAATTAGTTATAAAGTCCACCTGTGTGCAATCTAAGTGTCACATGATCTGATATATACACACTCTGAAAGGCCCCAGTCTGCAACACCACTAAACAAGGGATACCACCAAGCAAGCAGCACCATGAAGACCAAGGAGCTTTCCTAACAGGTCAGGGACAAAGTTGTGGAGAGGTACAGATCAGGGTTGGTTATAAAAAATATCAGAAACTCTGAACATCCCACAGAGCACCATTATATCCATTATTAGAAATGGAAAGAATATGGCACCACAACAAACCTGTCAAGAGGGCCACCCACCAAAACTCACAGACCAGGCAAGGAGAGCATTAATCAGAGGCAACAAAGAGACCAAAGAACCCTGAAGGAGCTGCAAAGCTCCACAGCGGAGACTGGAGTATCTGTCCATAGGACCACTTTAAGCCGCACACGCCACAGAGCTGGGCTTTACGGAAGAGTGGCCAGAAAAAATACATTGCTTAAAGAAAAAAATAAGCAAACACGTTTAGGGTTCGCCAAAAGGCATGTGGGAGACTCCCCAAACATATGGAAGACGGTACTCTGGTCAGATGAGACTAAAATTTTGCTTTATTGGCCATCAAGGAAAACACTGTCTGGCACAAACCACACACACACACACCAAGAACACCATTCCCACAGTGAAGCAGTGGTGGCAGCATCATGCTGTGGGGATGTTTTTCCATCGACAGGGACTGGGAAACTGGTCAGAATTGAAGGAATTATGGATGGAGCCAAATACAGGGAAATTGTTGAGGGAAACCTGTTACAGTCTTCGAGACTTGAGACTGGGACGGAGGTTCACCTTCCCGCAAGACAATGACCCTAAGCATACTGCTAAAGCAACACTCGAACCTGTTATGGACAGGACCCCTAGCCAACAGAATAGCAGGGCGCAAAATACAAAACAAAAATACCATAATACAATTTCCTCAAACAATCAACTATTTTACACCATTTTAAAGATAAGACTAGTTAATCCAACCACATTGTCCAATTTCAAAAGGCTTTACGGCGACAGCATAACATTAGATTGTTATGACATCAATTTGACAAGAAAACCACACAGCCATTTTCCAAGCAAGGAGAGGCATCACAAAAACCAGAAATACAGCTAAAATGAATCACTAACCTTTGACAATTTATCAGATGACACTCCCAGGACTCAATGTTAACCTGTTATGGCTAGGGGGCAGTATTTTCACAGCCGGATAAAAAAACGTACCCGATTTAATCTGATTATTACTCCTGCCCAGAAACTAGAATATGCATATCATTATTGGCTTTGGATAGAAAACACCCTAAAGTTTCTAAAACTGTTTGAATGGTGTCTGTGAGTATAACAGAACTCATATGGCAGGCAAAAACCAGAGAAGATTCCAAACAGGAAGTACCCTCTCTGACCATTCCTTGAGCTTCTTGGCTCTGTTTAAAGAAAATTTAGGATCTTTGCTGTAACGTGACACTTCCTACGGCTCCCATAGGCTCTCAGAACCCGGGAAAAAGCTCAATGATGTAATTCCAGCCGCTGGCTGAAAAACTTTAGCGCGTTTGGATGGTGGTCGATCAGAGGGCCATCAGACTGAGGCTCGTGCACGAGGGGACCCCATGTTTTTATTTTCTCTCTTTGTACAAAAAAACGATTTCCCGGTCGGAATATTATCGCTTTTTTACGAGAAAAATGGCATAAAAATTGATTTTAAACAGCCGTTGACATGCTTCGAAGAACGGTAATGGAATATTTAGAATTTTTTTGTCACGAAATGCGTCGTGCACGTCACCCTTCTTTACCATTCGGATAGTGTCTAGAACGCACGAACAAAACAGAGGATATTTGAAAATAACTACGGATTATTTTGAACCAAACCAACATTTGTTATTGAAGTAGAAGCCCTGGGAGTGCATTCTGACGAAGACAGCAAAGGTAATAACATTTTTCTTATAGTAAATCTGACTTTGGTCAGGGCTAAACTTGGTCGGTGTCTAAATGGCTAGCCCTGTGATGCCGGGCTATCTACTGAGAATATTGCAAAATGTGCTTTCACCGAAAAGCTATTTTAAAAATCGGACATATCGAGTGCATAGAGGAGTTCTGTATCTGTATCTATAATTCTTAAAATAATGTTTTTTTGTGAACGTTTATCGTGAGTAATTTAGTAAATTCACCGGAAGTTTGCGAGGGGTATGCTAGTTCTGAACGTCACATGCTAATGTAAAAAGCTGGTTTTTGATATAAATATGAACTTGATTGAACAAAACATGCATGTATTGTATAACATAATGTCCTAGGGGTGTCATCTGATGAAGATCAAAGGTTAGTGCTGCATTTAGCTGTGGTTTGGATTTATGTGACATTATATGCTAGCTTGAAAATGGGTGTCTGATTATTTCTGGCTGGGTACTCTGCTGACATAATCTAACGTTTTGCTTTCGCTGTAAAGCCTTTTTGAAAATCAGACAGTGTGGTTAGATAAAGGAGAGTCTTGTCTTTAAAAATGGTGTAAAATAGTCATATGTTTGAAAAATTGAAATTTTTGGATTTTCGAGGACTTTGTATTTCGCGCCACGCCCATCATTGGATATTGGAGCAGGTGTTCCGCTAGCGGAACGTCTAGATGTAAGAGTTAATGCAACCACTGAAATCTGACACAAAATAGCTTTATGGCGAAAGCACATTTTTCAATATACTGAGTACAGAGCTCAGCCATCAAAGCAAGCTATACAGTTACCCGCCAAGTTATGGAGTCAACTAAACTCAGAAAAAGTATTATAAATCTTCCCTTACCTTTGCTGATCTTTGTCGGAATGCACTCCCAGGACTCCCACAAGAAATGTTATTTTGTTCAAAAAACTTCATATTTATGTCCAAATACCTCCTTTTGTTCACGCGTTCAGATCACTATCCAAGGCAAAATGCGCGAGCGTAAAACCAGAGACAAAAAGTCAAAATGTTACATTACCGTTCGTAGAAACATGTCAAACGATGTTTACAATCAATCCTTAGGGTCTTTTTAACATAAAAATTGAAAACAAACAGCAGGGATCTAGACAGCCACAAACCTGGGACAACCCGCGGTCCCAGCCACAATGGCTAACCGCGTCACGGGCTATGTTCAAGAACACCTCGCTAGCTTGATGTCCAGCTAGTTAACAGCTAGGCTAGCTGCGACACCAAATAGCCCCTCAGACCCGTCCTTGGTCGGCAGGATCACTGGAAAGATACAAGCAGTCCCAGCAACTGATGCCAACTGCGTAGCGGGATGCAACATAAGCTAGGTAGCTACCAAGAACTTTCCAATATACTCTGAAAAAACTAACTTTCCAAACAAAACCGGTGAACCGGAATTTGAGTTGTGTGGTTGTTTTATCAACAGTCCCTT
>NC_042961.1:2130248-2232748 GCF_901001165.1 Salmo trutta | reverse complement strand
CGTGCGCGTGTGTGTGTGTGTGCGTGCGTACCTTGCCCTCTGTGCGTGCGTGCGTGCGTGCGCGTGTGTGTGTGCGTGCGTACCTTGCCCTCTGTGTGTGCGTGCGTACCTTGCCCTCTGTGCGTGCGTACCTTGCCCTCTGTGTGTGCGTGCGTGCGCGTGCGTGTGTGTGTGCGTGTGTGCGTGCATGCGTACCTTGCCCTCTGTGTGTGCGTGCGTACCTTGCTCTCTCTGTGTGCGTGCGTGCGCGTGTGTGTGTGCGTGTGTGCGTGCGTGCGTACCTTGCCCTCTGTGTGTGCGTGCGCGTGTGCGTGCGTGCGTGCGCGTGTGTGTGCGTGCGTGTGCGTGCGTGTGCGTGCGTGCGTGCGTACCTTGCCCTCTGTGTGTGCGTGCGTGCGCGTGTGTGTGTGCGTGTGCGTGCGTGCGTACCTTGCCCTCTGTGATGAGCTGATCCAGCAGACCAGAGTTGTAGAAGCTGGCGTAGATGTCCCCGTGCCCAGGAGGATACCACACGTCAGCATTCTCACCCGTCATACCAATGTCTGTGGCCACAGGCAGGAGGGACTCTTTATTAATACGGGGGTACCTGGGACAGAGGACAGGAGGGACTCTTTATTAATACGGGGGTACCTGGGACAGAGGACAGGAGGGACTCTTTATTAATACGGGGTACCTGGGACAGAGGACAGAGGGACTCTTTATTAATACGGGGGTACCTGGGACAGAGGGCAGGAGGGACTCTTTATTAATACGGGGGTACCTGGGACAGAGGACAGGAGGGACACTTTATTAATACGGGGGTACCTGGGACAGAGGACAGGAGGGACTCTTTATTAATACGGGGGTACCTGGGACAGAGGGCAGGAGGGACTCTTTATTAATACGGGGTACCTGGGACAGAGGACAGGAGGGACTCTTTATTAATACGGGGGTACCTGGGACAGAGGACAGAGGACAGAGGGACTCTTTATTAATACGGGGGTACCTGGGACAGAGGACAGGAGGGACTCTTTATTAATACGGGGGTACCTGGGACAGAGGGCAGGAGGGACTCTTTATTAATACGGGGGTACCTGGGACAGAGGACAGAGGACAGAGGGACTCTTTATTAATACGGGGGTACCTGGGACAGAGGACAGGAGGGACTCTTTATTAATACGGGGGTACCTGGGACAGAGGGCAGGAGGGACTCTTTATTAATACGGGGGTACCTGGGACAGAGGACAGGAGGGACTCTTTATTAATACGGGGGTACCTGGGACAGAGGGACTCTTTATTAATACGGGGTACCTGGGACAGAGGGACTCTTTATTAATACGGGGGTACCTGGGACAGAGGGACTCTTTATTAATACGGGGGTACCTGGGACAGAGGACAGGAGGGACTCTTTATTAATACGGGGTACCTGGGACAGAGGACAGGAGGGACTCTTTATTAATACGGGGTACCTGGGACAGAGGACAGGAGGGCGGGAGGGGAGAGACATTTAGATCATATGAATCCTGTTAGGAATGGGTCGATGACGGGAAGACCAACTGAACAGATCAAGGAGCCGTCATCACTTAATGTTTATCAGTGGATAAGAGCAGATTAGGAAGGAGAACGTTTATCGTCTCATTACAGAGCTGAGGATGGTCTGTCTGCCTGCCTGCCTGTCTGTCTGTCTGTCTGTCTGTCTGTCTGTCTGTCTGTCTGTCTGTCTGTCTGTCTGTCTGTCTGTCTGTCTGTCTGTCTGTCTGTCTGTCTGTCTGTCTGTCTGTCTGTCTGTCTGTCTGTCTGTCTGTCTGTCTGTCTGTGGTTATGGCTCACTGGTCTGTGTAGAGTACAGCCTGTCAATGCAACAGAATCCTACTCTGATGCGTTCTGCCTACAACAACATCTCTTGCATAGTTAGTTTAGTTTCGGTATGTTGCACTGAAAGTGTCTAATATTGCATTGATTGGACCACAAGTCCCACAGTAAAGGGAAACATTGATAGTGTTAATTAAAGAGGCAAACTCTAGAGGTGTAATATTTAGTCTGTGTGACAGTCCGAGGGGAGCGGCACACACTGGAGCAGCTTAGGGGAACACTGGAGAAGAGGAAAGGAGAGCAGAGGAGAGGAGACAGGAGAGGAGAGGGAAGGGGGAGGAGAGGAGAGGGTAGGGGGAGCAGAGGAGAGGAGGGGGGCAGGAGAGGAGAGGGAAGGGGGAGGAGAGGAGAGGGTAGGGGATAGGGGGAGGAGAGGAGAGGGTAGGAGAGGAGAGGGTAGGAGAGGAGAGGGTAGGAGAGGAGGGGGGCAGGAGAGGAGAGGGAAGGGGGAGGAGAGGAGAGGGTAGGGGGAGCAGAGGAGAGGAGGGGGCAGGAGAGGAGAGGGAAGGGGGAGGAGAGGAGAGGGTAGGGGGAGCAGAGGAGAGGGTAGGAGAGGGTAGGGGGAGGAGAGGAGAGGGTAGAAGAGGAGAGGGTAGGGGGAGGAGAGGAGAGGGTAGGGGGAGGAGAGGAGAGGGTAGGAGAGGGTAGGGGGAGGAGAGGAGAGGGTAGGGGGAGCAGAGGAGAGGGTAGGGGGAGCAGAGGAGAGGGAAGGGAGAGGAGAGGAGAGGGGGATGGAGAGGAGAGGGCAGGAGAGGGTAGGGGAGGAGAGGAGAGGAGAGGGGGAGGAGAGGGAGAAGGGGGAGGAGAGAGAGAAGGGAAGGGAGAGGAGAGGGGAGGGGGATGGAGAGGAGAGGGCAGGAGAGGGTAGGGGGAGGAGAGGAGAGGGTAGGGGGAGCAGAGGAGAGGAGGGGGGCAGGAGAGGAGAGGGAAGGGGGAGGAGAGGAGAGGGTAGGGGGAGCAGAGGAGAGGAGGGGGGCAGGAGAGGAGAGGGAAGGGGGAGGAGAGGAGAGGGTAGGGGGAGCAGAGGAGAGGAGGGGGGCAGGAGAGGAGAGGGAAGGGGGAGGAGAGGAGAGGGTAGGAGAGGGTAGGGGGAGGAGAGGAGAGGGTAGGAGAGGAGAGGGTAGGAGAGGAGAGGGTAGGAGAGGAGAGGGTAGGAGAGGAGAGGGAAGGGGGAGGCGAGGAGAGGGTAGGGGGAGGAGAGGAGAGGGTAGGAGAGGAGAGGGGAAGGGGGAGGAGAGGAGAGGGTAGGGGGAGGAGAGGAGAGGGTAGGGGGAGGAGAGGAGAGGGAAGGGAGAGGGTAGGGGATGGAGAGGAGAGGGGGATGGAGAGGAGATGGGGATGGAGAGGAGAGGGCAGGAGAGGGTAGGGGAGGAGAGGGTAGGGGGAGGAGAGGAGAGGGAAGGGAGAGGAGAGGGGGAGGAGAGGGAGAAGGGGGAGGAGAGAGAGAAGGGAAGGGAGAGGAGAGGGGAGGGGGATGGAGAGGAGAGGGCAGGAGAGGGTAGGGGGAGGAGAGGAGAGGGTAGGGGGAGGAGAGGAGAGGGTAGGGGGAGGAGAGGAGAGGGTAGGGGGAGGAGAGGAGAGGGAAGGGGAGGAGAGGGCAGGAGAGGGTAGGGGGAGGAGAGGAGAGGGTAGGGGGAGGAGAGGAGAGGAGAGGGAAGGGGAGGAGAGGAGAGGGAAGGGGAGGAGAGGGAAGGGGGAGGAGAGGAGGGAAGGGAGAGGAGAGGGGAGGGGAGGGGGATGGAGAGGAGAGGGCAGGAGAGGGTAGGGGGAGGAGAGGAGAGGGAAGGGGAGGAGAGGAGAGGAGAGGGAAGGGGGAGGAGAGGGAAGAGGGAGGAGAGGAGGGGGCAGGGGGAGGAGAGGAGTGGGGAGGAGTGGGGAGGAGAGGAGAGGGAAGGGTGGGAGAGGAGAGGAAAGGGGGAGGAGAGGAGAGGGAAGGGGGAGGAGAGGAGAGGGAAGGGGGAGGAGAGGGAAGGGGGAGGAGAGGGAAGGGGGAGGAGAGGAGAGGGAAGGGGAGGAGAGGGAAGGGGGAGGAGAGGAGAGGGAAGGGGGAGGAGAGGGGGAGGAGAGGGAAGGGGGAGAAGGGGGAGGGGAGAAGGGGGAGGGAAGGGAGAGGAGAGAAGGGGGAGGGAAGGGAGAGGTGAGGGAAGGGGGAGGTGAGGGAAGGAGGGGAAGGAAGGGGGAGGAGAGGGAAGGAAGGGGGAGGTGAGGGAAGGAGGGGAAGGAAGGGGGAGGAGAGGGAAGGAAGGGGGAGGAGAGGGAAGGAAGGGGGAGGAGAGGGAAGGGGCCTCATTAAAAGAGGATAAAGTTGTCATCTGACCAGGCTTTTTGACACACTCCAGTTTGATCCTCACTTTGTGTTTGATTGTATTCCAGAGGCGTAGGAGCTTCTGAGGTAAAGCCCTCCTTGAAGAGGCTGATAAAATATTAACACTACAAGCCTTTTAGTCTACAGTCCAATTCAACAGTCCACTGCTTGAAAGGAAAGGTTCACCCATCTGAATGTTATATTGTTTTTGTGCATCTCTGAGTGATGTTCTATAGATTCCCTGGGTCATTTCATGTTTTCATGTGTATCTGAGTTATTGGCGTTGAAGCAGGCAGAAATCCGTCTGCTATGACGTAGCACTGTGATAAAGTTGCTCTGACTACACAGGAAGTTAACAGGAAAACGACTTTTAGATCACAAAAACGTCTATCAGACATGTCAGATTGCAATACTGGCCGATGTCTTAACTCTGGAGAAGGTCTTCTCTCAAATTAGACATTGATTATATTTTAGCGATATTCCTACCTGGAGAAATGTGGAATTTAACGGAGGGTCTATCTAGCACATTTTTCCTATTTGTCTGCCTCTTTAGTCCAGGGTGCATTGCATGGTGCTGTTGCCTGAGATATTATAGAAAGGAGATTAATAATGAAAAATATAACGACCCACCCAGCAGACTGGGACAAATCGCCTTCACGTTGTCATGCTGCGTCTAAGCTAATTGTAACGCAATCCCTTCAAAGTCAGTGTGTATATCGAGAAACTATTTCTCTCGAAAGTACGTCATGTCACGATTCCTAAGCTATATGATATTACAGATAGCAAGTTAATTATCTCACATCTCTGAAAAGTATTGTAATGTTGTACTTCTGGTTGACGAAATTGGTGCTAATGTTGAGTTTTTGAGCTAGCGCCCAATAGAATCCCATTCACTCCTTGAAGGAGAGCGCTCCTTGTCCAGGAATTGCCCAGAATGCACCGTGGAGCCCAATGACGTAGCATGTCAGAAATGCCTTCTGGAACATGTGAACTTTCATGTGCATTAATAACAAACTTGTATTCCATCTGTAAATATGAATAAAACTGTTAAATTACGAGACTAGTTGGTTTAGCCACGTAAAAAGACAGGAACCTAACTGGTAGCATTGATTGGCTGACATAATGAATGGGCTGGACATGCCGGGAGATGAGTTGGGATTGGTCTGCCATGTAGCATACTTCTGTCTATAACGTGAGCTGCTCAATACTCTATATGTTGATAGTCCTTTCTACTGTAGCGTTTTTGAAAGATATAATGTTAGCCATGGAGAACTACAAAAGTTTAGCTACTTTTCTCTTTAATGCCCTGAATTTAGCAGACGCTATCGACAGATCAGTTTTTGCACACGCCACGGTCTGTGTGAACCGGAGAGACTTGACACAACGCTGACGTAGCTACAAACAAAACTGAGTTAAATGGTTCCGGTCTGCCGTGAAGCGGAGAGACAGTATGCCCGCCAAGTTAAATGGTTCCGGTCTGCCGTGAAGCGGAGAGACAGTTAAATGGTTCCGGTCTGCCGTGAAGCGGAGAGACAGTTAAATGGTTCCGGTCTGCCGTGAAGCGGAGAGACAGTTAAATGGTTCCGGTCTGCCGTGAAGCGGAGAGACAGTTAAATGGTTCCGGTCTGCCGTGAAGCGGAGAGACAGTTAAATGGTTCCGGTCTGCCGTTGAAGCGGAAGAGACAGTTAAATGGTTCGGTCTGCCGTGAGCGGAGAGACAGTTAAAGGTTCCGGTTGCCGTGAAGCGGAGAGACAGTTAAATGGTTCCGGTCTGCCGTGAAGCGAGAGACAGTAAATGGTTCCGGTCTGCCGTGAAGCGGAGAGACAGTTAAATGGTTCCGGTCTGCTGTGAAGCGGAGAGACAGTTAAATGGTTCCGGTCTGCTGTGAAGCGGAGAGACAGTTAAATGGTTCCGGTCTGCTGTGAAGCGGAGAGACAGTTAAATGGTTCCGGTCTGCCGTGAAGCGGAGAGACAGTAAGATGTTTTCCGGTCTGCGTGAAGCGGAGAGGAAGGAGACCAGTTAAGTGTTCCGGTCTGCCGTGAAGCGGAGAGGACAGTTAAATGGTTCCGGTCTGCCGTTGAAGCGGAGAGGTACAGTTTAAATTGGTTCCAGGTCTGCCGTGAAGCACGGAGAGAGGACAGTTAAATGGTTCCGGTCTTTGCCGTGAAGCGGCGAGGACAGTTTAAATGGTTCCGGTCTGCCGTTGAAGCGGGAGAGGGCACAGGTTAAATGGTTCCGTTCTTGCCGTGAATGCGGCGAGTACAGTTTAAATGGTTCCGGTCTGCCGTTGAAGCGGAGAGACAGTTAAATGGTTCGGTCGCCAGTTGCAGGGACAGTTAAAGGTCGGTCTGCTGTGAAGCGGAGAGACAGTTAAATGGTTCCGGTCTGCCGTGAAGCGGAGAGGACAGTTAATGGTTCCGGTCTGCCGTGAAGCGGAGAGACAGTTAAATGGTTCCGGTCTGCCGTGAAGC
Organism: Salmo trutta; assembly: GCF_901001165.1. Lineage (NCBI taxonomy): Eukaryota > Metazoa > Chordata > Actinopteri > Salmoniformes > Salmonidae > Salmo > Salmo trutta. The sequence continues at coordinate 2,226,119 of NC_042961.1, read as the reverse complement.
GGAGAGACAGTTAAATGGTTCCGGTCTGCCGTGAAGCGGAGAGACAGTTAAATGGTTCCAGTCTGCTGTGAAGCGTTCATTCGTGTATACCGTTAAGAGTTTAGCTACAATTTCAGATATTCTAAGTTTCTCATTTTGTCAGAAAGTCGTTTTCATTGCAAGTTAAAGCGTACTGTTTGCTAGCTAGCGAACGTTAGCTTGCTGGCTCGCTATCTAACGTTACGTGTATAATCTGTGCAGTAATATTATTTGAATCAGAAACTATTTGCATTGCTAGTTATAGCCTAATGTTAGCTAGCTAACATTGAACCTAGTTGGTCAGCTTTAGCTACCTGCAGATTCATACTACAGCTATGACAATGTTTGTATTGGTAGTAGTATGATATACCATTTTCTAGCCCAGTCTCTACTTTTATCCAATGTAAAAAACTTCTACATTTCAAATGTTGCTACATAGGACCGAATCCAGGTGGTGGGTCATAATTGATAGTGCAGTTTGTTTAGGCAATTTTACAGCTAAATATCTACTTTACATGCTGATATTGTCTTTGGTATTATTGTGTGTAGCTACGTTTCCTTGCTAGCTAGTCAGCCAGCCCATAGAGAGAGCGTTGCATTGTGGATTTTGTAGTTGACTTGAACTGCAACAGATTTCCACAATGATTTTCCATGTTGCTACCAACCTTATTATAACGGCAAAATTAAGTATTTAAATACTCACAAGTTTAGCTACTTTTCTCACACATACTCACATATTAGTGTTATTTAACACTGTAAATGAAAGGAATGAGTGGTTTTGGCTGGATTTTTCCTTTAAGTCTTTAGAGTCCATTCATTACCGCTACAAACAGGATGTCCAGTTTAATGTCCAGTATGTCTCATATATTCTGATCCAGCAAGATATGAGACATACTGTGGTGCGTGTGTTACCTGCTCTGGTTGAAGGTGTGTATCTTGACACGGTGGTGTGTGTATTTCTGAAGGATCTTCTTGGTGTCTTCATCCGTGTTGAAGGAGTTCATCAGGACCAGAGGAACGTCTGTGTTGTACTTCTTGTTCAAGTGCTGAGGGAAAAAGATACTGGATTGAGAACAGGTGAAAGGAGTGCTTGGTGGCCATATTGGATGGAGGACAGGAGAAAGGAGTGCTTGGTGACCATATTGGATGGAGGACAGGAGAAAGGAGTGCTTGGTGGCCATATTGGATGGAGGACAGGAGAAAGGAGTGCTTGGTGGCCATATTGGATTGAGAACAGGTGAAAGGAGTGCTTGGCGGCCATATTGGATTGAGGACAGGTGAAAGGAGTGCTTGGCGGCCATATTGGATTGAGGACAGGTGAAAGGAGTGCTTGGCGGCCATATTGGATTGAGGACAGGTGAGAGGAGTGATTGGCGGCCATATTGGATTGAGAACAGGTGAAAGGAGTGCTTGGCGGCCATATTGGATTGAGGACAGGTGAAAGGAGTGCTTGGCGGCCATATTGGATTGAGGACAGGTAAAAGGAGTGCTTGGCGGCCATATTGGATTGAGGACAGGTGAAAGGAGTGATTGGCGGCCATATTGGATTGAGAACAGGTGAAAGGAGTGCTTGGCGGCCATATTGGATTGAGAACAGGTGAAAGGAGTGATTGGCGGCCATATTGGATTGAGAACAGGTGAAAGGAGTGATTGGCGGCCATATTGGATTGAGAACAGGTGAAAGGAGTGATTGGCGGGCATACTGGCCACAGCAAACCAAGTGACAGGCTGGGTGGAGCTAATGCAATGGCAGTGTTGGAGAGCATCACATCCGAGGTGCATTGTGACTGACTGATTGACAAATCATAATGAGTAGTTATTTATGACGCAAGGTGATTTGTAGGTCAGTTAGTCGGCAGTCGGGCTGCCCAGTCGGCTGCAATGCTGAACAAGCCCGAAGACTCTAGAGTCCAGACGTTAATGAGGGAGGGGTTGTTACGGTAAACCGTTACCAAACTGTGTGGGTGTGTGGTGGAGTGTGTGGTGGAGTTTATGAAGCAACCAGGCTGCTTGAGGTTCGTCTCGGCTTTATGAGGTCATTAAGGGTGGGACTGTCCTAGGAGAGGTGGGGTCGTGTGGAGTTCAGCTCCACTACCAACCAATGTAACTACCAGGATATGACACAAACAACGTAACTATCAGGAAATCACACTGTCTGACTGGTACAACAAGTCAGCATAACAGGATCTATTCCACTGTAGGATGTTGGTTTAGATTTAGTACAATCATTTTAAGTTTCGTTTTATGAATTTTGGGAAGTTATGAACTGCCATTTCCCAGGACAGAGCAGAAAGGTCAGCAGACTAGAGAGGAGGGATAAAGAGGTTCTGTGGATTAAGAAAACAGCCCTTCTCTCCCTCACCCTCTCCCTCACCCTCTCCCTCTCCCTCCCTCCCTCCCCCCCTCCCTCCCCCCCAAGGGGATTTATTGGCATGGGAAACATATGTTAACATTGCCAAAGCAAGTGAAGTAGATAATAAACAAAGTGAAAGAATCAATATAAATGAACAGTAAACATTACACTCACAGAAGTTCCAAAAGAATAAAGACATTATAAATGTGGTATTATGTATCTCTCTCTCTCAAGTTGATTAAACAGCATGATCATTATATTTTGGTTGAGTATATTAGAAGATCAGCTGAGGGTCTGTGTAAAGCTCTCTAAGGTCTCCAGGCAGTCTGGCTGAAAGGAGAGCTGTTATTCTATGGGCAGGTCTGTGGGTTTGGCCAAGCAGAGGAGGGACAGAGAGGGCAGTGTGCTGGATCTGAGAGGTGTGTGTCAGAGCAAGAGAGAGGTGGTATTTGTTTGCGGACTTGTGTGTGGTTGTCTGTATATGTGTGTGTGTGTATCTGTGTGTTGTGTAACGGCTGCATGCAAAGGGAAAGGGAAAGGGAACAACTGAAAGCATTCAACTGAAATATGTCTTCCACATTTAACCCAACCCTTCTGAATCAGAGAGGTGAGGGGGGGCTGCCGTAATCAACATCCACGTCATGAACACTCTTCCCCCTCCACACACTGTGTCCTGTGTCTGTCTGACACCCTCCAGATAAAGGCATATTACCTCCACTGTGAATCAGGCCATTTAGGGAGAAAATGTTCACCAACTCCCACCTCTGCCCTGTCCCCTGAGTAAAGCTTCTCAGTCATCTCTCTCTCGCTGTGTGTCTCTGTGTGTCTATTACATTTTACATTTTAGTCATTTAGCAGACGCTCTTATCCAGAGCGACTTACAGTAGTGAATGCATACATTTCATACATTTTTTTTTCTTTTTTTCTCCGTACTGGTCCCCCGTGGGAATCGAACCCACAACCCTGGCGTTGCAAACACCATGCTCTACCAACTGAGCCACACGGGACAAACATGAATTAGTCATTTGAAGAGCCTTTGGTATGACTCGACTGGGAATTGAACCCACAACCTTCCAATCTCAGGACAGACACTTTAACCACAAGGCTACTGAGTGTATCTATGTGTATCTATGTGTGTGTGTGTGTGTGTGTGTGTGTGTGTGTGTGTGTGTGTGTGTGTGTGTGTGTCCAGTCGTCTCTCCCTCATTAAAGTCATAATCTGGAGTCCTTGCTTCAGCCCAGCGACAGTCCAGCCCACCGACAGCCCAGCCCAGTCCAGTCCAGCCCAGTCCCGCCCACCGACAGCCCAGCCCAGTCCCGCCCAGCCCAGCCCACCGACAGCCCAGCCCAGTCCACCGACAGCCCAGCCCAGCCGTCCAGTCCACCGACAGCCCAGCCCAGCCCAGTCCAGTCCAGCCCAGTCCCGCCCAGCCCAGTCCACCGACAGCCCAGCCCAGCCCAGCCCAGTCCCGCCCAGCCCAGTCCACCGACAGCCCAGCCCAGTCCAGTCCAGCCCAGTCCCGCCCACCGACAGCCCAGCCCAGTCCAGTCCAGCCCAGTCCCGCCCACCGACAGCCCAGCCCAGTCCAGTCCAGCCCAGTCCCGCCCACCGACAGCCCAGCCCAGTCCCGCCCAGCCCAGTCCAGCCCATTGACAGCCCAGCCCAGTCCAGCCCAGCCCAGCGACAGCCCAGTCCCGCCCAGCCCAGTCCAGCCCACCCACAGCCCAGTCCAGCCCAGCCCAGCTCAGCCCTGTCCAGTCCAGACCAGCCCAGTCCAGCCCACCAACAGCCCAGTCCAGTCCAGCCCAGTCCAGCCCAGCCCACCGACAGCCCAGCCCACCGACAGCCCAGCCCAGTCCAGCCCAGCCCAGCCCACCGACAGCCCAGCCCAGTCCAGTCCAGCCACTTGGTTCGGTACGTTTTCAGAGATGGGACTGAGGGTAATGAAATGTAACCACTATACAATTCTTATGATGTCTCTTATGTTATGCGTACAACATTCTTGTGGCACATATCTGTTATAACAAGTCATTATGAGTAAGTTATAATGATATAATGACAGTTATCACAACTCTTATGTAATAAAACAATAATGTTTTAACCTTTATTTAACTAGGCAAGTCAGTTAAGAACAAATTCTTATTTACAACGACGGCCTACACCGGACAAACCCAGACGACGTTGGGCCAATTGTGAACCGACCTATGGGACTCCCAATCGCGGCCGGTTGTGACACAGCCTGGAATCGAACCAGGGTCATTAGGGACACCTCAAGCACTGAGATGTAGTGCCTCAGACCGCTGAGATGCAGTGCCTTAGACCGCTGAGATGCAGTGCCTCAGACCGCTGAGATGCAGTGCCTCAGACCGCTGAGATGCAGTGCCTCAGACCGCTGGGATGCAGTGCCTCAGACCGCTGAGATGCAGTGCCTTAGACCGCTGAGATGCAGTGCCTTAGACTGCTGAGATGCAGTGCCTTAGACCGCTGAGATGCAGTGCCTTAGACCGCTGAGATGCAGTGCCTTAGACCGCTGAGATGCAGTGCCTTAGACCGTTGAGATGCAGTGCCTCAGACCGCTGAGATGCAGTGCCTCAGACCGCTGAGATGCAGTGCCTCAGACCGCTGAGATGCAGTGCCTCAGACCGCTGAGATGCAGTGCCTCAGACCGCTGAGATGCAGTGCCTTAGACCGCTGCGCCACTCAGGAGCCAGATATGTCTATGACTGCTTATGACATGTCTATGGCTGCTTATGACATGTCTATGGCATGTCTATGACTGCTTATGACATTCTAACAACATATTGAGGACAGGTACCTCTATCTGCTGCACGGTGAGGTCCAGGAAAGTGTTCTCGTTGCGGACGCTGATGAGGCTCTTGGGGCCTTTACAGCCCATGCTGGTCCCCAGGCCTCCATTCAACTTGACTACCACCAGCTTGTTGAGACTGTCTGCCAGGCTGTCCGGCAGGGGCCGCGCTGCTATCTTATCGTAGGGCTGGATCTGTGGAGAGAGAGGAGAGACATTTAATATGTTCTCTTGGTAATGTATGTGGTAACACTTCTGATGTGGGTTGAGGGGGATCTTATCACATTTAATCTATGGAGACTCAGGGACTGAAAAAGGACTGAAAAAGGACTAGGGAAGAAATGAAACCACAGAACTTTTTGTTGTTGTTCATTTCTGAAGACAAAGGAAAGGGTGTAATCTTTGACAGGACTATAACACACCCAGAACCCTGCATTCAGCTTGAATCAATAAGGTCTGGCATTTTAAACAGATAGCTGGAGGCTCACAACTATACACAATGACAAGGAGCACCCAGGACCGTCAAATCTTAAACAGATGTCCTGTGTGTGTGTGTGTGTGTGTGTGTGTGTGTGTGTGTGTGTGTGTGTGTGTGTGTGTTTACATGAGTGCATGTGTGATTGACCCTAAGTAACTGAAGGGTCATAGGGTCATGGCTCATCCTGTGTGGTGATGACTCATGTCCTGCTCACTGCTTTGAGACACCAGAGCCTGGATCTGAGGCCCAACACACACTGGATACAGCCCGACACACACTGGATACAGCCGGACACACACTGGATACAGCCCGACACACACTGGATACAGCCCGACACACACTGGATACAGCCCGACACACACTGGATACAGCCCGACACACACTGGATACAGCCCGACACACACTGGATACAGCCCGACACACACTGGATACAGCCCGACACACTGGATACAGCCCGACACACTGGATACAGCCCGACACACACTGGATACAGCCTAACACACACTGGATACAGCCTAACACACACTGGATACAGCCTAACACACTGGATACAGCCCGACACACACTGGATACAGCCTAACACACTGGATACAGCCCGACCAGCCCGACACACACTGGATACAGCCCGACACACACTGGATACAGCCTAACACACTGGATACAGCCTAACACACTGGATACAGCCCGACACACACTGGATACAGCCTAACACACTGGATACAGCCTAACACACTGGATACAGCCTAACACACTGGATACAGCCCGACACACACTGGATACAGCCCAACACACACTGGATACAGCCCGACACACACTGGATACAGCCCGACACACACTGGATACAGCCTAACACACTGGATACAGCCTAACACACTGGATACAGCCCGACACACACTGGATACAGCCTAACATACTGGATACAGCCCGACACACTGGATACAGCCCGACACACTGGATACAGCCCAACACACACTGGATACAGCCTAATACACTGGATACAGCCTAACACACTGGATACAGCCTAACACACTGGATACAGCCTAACACACTGGATACAGCCTGACACACTGGATACAGCCCGACACACTGGATACAGCCCGACACACTGGATACAGCCTGACACACACTGGATACAGCCTGACACACTGGATACAGCCCGACACACTGGATACAGCCTAACACACTGGATACAGCCCGACACACACTGGATACAGCCTAACACACTGGATACAGCCCGACACACACTGGATACAGCCCGACACACACTGGATACAGCCTAACACACTGGATACAGCCTAACACACTGGATACAGCCTGAAAACACTTATTATGGAGATACTGTATATGGTTGGCTGGAGCTGCTCTAACCTAATCTCTGGTGGGCAGAAATGGTACTGTAGATCAGTCTTTATACTGTGGCCACCAATAGCTAAAGAGCAGCAAATCCTTCCGGACGAATCACGATTCCACAGGTAGATAGCATCTTTGTAATTTCAGAAGGGGAGGTGACATTCAGCCCATAGACTGGCCCTTAACTTGCAAAGACAGAGGGGGAGCTCCTCGTTCTAGCATCCCTTCACTCACTGAGGATAACTTAACCAAAACAACAACATCCTAAAGCTATCCTAAAGCTCCTCTTATGTGTAAGAGAGAATGTGTGTGTGTGTGTGTAAGAGAGAGAATGTGTGTGTGTATGTGTAAGAGAGAGAATGTGTGTGTGTGTGTGTGTGTGTGTGTGTGTGTGTGTGTGTGTGGTGTGTGTGGTGTGTGTGTAAGAGAGAATGTGTGTGTGTGTGTGGTGTGTGTGTGTGTAAGAGAGAGAATGTGTGTGTGTATGTGTGAGAGAATGTGTGTGTGTATGTGTAAGAGAGAGAATGTGTGTGTGTGTGTGTGTGGTGTGTGTGTAAGAGAGAGAATGTGTGTGTGTGTGTATGTGTAAGAGAGAGAATGTGTGTGTGTGTGTGTGTGTAAGAGAGAGAATGTGTGCGAAGCACCACTGCAGCGCGTAATATTTTAAGGTGAACACTGCAGCAAAAGCGAATTCCTTCCTCCACTACTCTTTGGTCCGCGTGTGGCTACAATACGTTGAGTTTCCCAGGGAAGCTATGAAGCGCCGGGGAAGCTGTGAAGCGCCGGGGAAGCTATGAAGCGCCGGGGAAGCTGTGAAGCGCCGGGGAAGCTGTGAAACCAGCTGTAGACTAGTGCGTGATTGTGTTCATGAGTCTGTTATTAAATGTGTATGTTTACTGCTTTTCATTCAATTCAATATTCATTCATATGGGCAGAATATTGTACATGTAGCTTACAGATTTAATTGTGGCCTAAAATAAATGTGTTCATACGGGCAGAATATTGTAGCCTCGACCCACAGTGCCGTGAAAAGGTATTTTCCCCGTTTCGGATTTTCTCTATTTTTGCATAGTTTTGATACTGAATGTAATCAGATCTTCAACCAAAACCTAATATTAGATAAAGGGAACCTGAGTTTACAAATATTTTATTTCATTAACAAAGTTATGCAACCCACAATTCCCCAGTGTGAGAATGTAATTTCCCCTTTACACTCAATAACCGGTTTGCCACCTTTAGCTGTAATGACTGCAACCAAATGCTTCCTGTAGTTGTTGATCAGTCTTTCACATCGCTGTGGAGGAATTTTGGCCCACTCTTGCATGCAGAACTGGTTTAACTCTACAACATTTGTGGGTTTTCAAGCATTAACTGCTTGTTTCAAGTCCTGTCACAACATCTCATATAATATTAGGTTTTGGATGAAGTGCTGATAACATTCAGTATAAAAAAATATGCAAAAATTAAGAAAATCAGAAAGGGGGCAAATATTTTTTCACGGCACTGTATATAAATGTGTTCATATGGGCCGAATATTGTATATAAAGGCTAAAGGCTAAATAAAGCCTATACTATACCTAGGCTGGTGTCTTTATAGTTCCACAATGTATTTTCGTTTTAAAGAATGTATTTTTGTTTGATCTAGTTTTTACACAATCCATTAACACCAATCCTTCAATATAAAACATTTATCAATAAAAATAAGTAGGCCAAAAACATTTATTTCAAATAAAAATTTTAAACCCTCCATTAACACCAAACATTCGATATAAAACAATTATTTATCAACAAAAAAGGTTTGCAAAATAGAAACATTTATGGGCCAAAAATAAGTAGGCCTAAAACATTTATTTAAAATAACAATAACAAAAAAACAAGCAACAAATAAATCCTCATATTTCTTACTAAGATTAATGTTCTAAAACATGTTCTTGAGTTTAAAATAATCAATACTGAAACTTTCAGATGACGTTTGTGTGTGAATTAAACATGTTCCATTGCTTTCATGAGCTTTTTCTTTCACTGCCCTGAGTTTAAGACAAGGGTTTAGCCATCTTGGAATTAACGAACATTTCCAATAACTTTATTTTCAAGAATCTAATTTCTTCTTAACTTTTTGCTTAAGGTGAAACATAAGAAATATCGCAATAACATTTCCAATCACCTTTTTGAGGAATAACAACTTTGCTTAAGTTTATAGTTAAGGACAAAATGGCAGTTAAGAAGACATTGATTTTTAAGATGGTTTTGTGAATCTGGGACCTGGTCTATTATGGAATTAGAATGTGCTTAGTGTTCTGGGCCCAGATGGACATGTGAATCTGGGACCTGGTCTCTTAGGGAATTAGAATGTGCTTAGTTGTTCTGGGCCCAGATGGATTTTGGAGTATTCACAACTGCAACGTCAAAATGTAGGCAACGCTCTTCAGGTAAGACTCCAGCCATTGAGTGGTGTATTTCTCAACCAGTGACTTCAGATCCTTCTGTTGCTTGTGGTAGTGGGGTCTTTGCCATGGCGGTTCAAAAGCTAAAAAGCTGAAAATGTGAACCATATGTGTGTGTGCTGGAATCTACCCCTACAAATCTACCCATAATCTGCTACAGGAGGACACATCACTACCTCTAGATGGTTCTCCCTAAATGTGGACTGAAGACTAGTGTATGTGTGTCATCACAAACAAGTCACACTATGACATGCTACAGAGTGTGCCAAGTGTCCAGCCCTGACCCCTCTCCCCCCTTCCTCCCCCCTTCCTCTCCCCAAAACAAAAACTGTCCCATCTGTGTTAGTTAAATCAAACCATGTGACTCAATGACAACACACACAGACATATGGTGACCAGACAATTCCACATAGAGAGGGAGAGATCGAGAGAGATCGAGAGAGCGAGAGAGAGGGAGAGATCGAGCGAGAGAGATCGAGAGAGCGAGAGAGAGGGAGAGATCGAGCGAGAGAGATCGAGAGAGATCAAGAGAGAGCGAGAGAGAGCGAGAGAGCGAGAGAGAGAGAGAGAGAGAGGGAGAGCGGGAGAGAGCGAGAGAGAGCGAGAGATACACACCGAGTACACCAAACATTAGAAACAGCCTCAATTCATTGGGTCATGGACTCTACAAGGTGTTGAAAGCGTTCCACAGGGATGCTGGCCCATGTTGACGCCAAAGCTTCCCACAGTTGTGTCAAGTTGGCAGGATGTCCTTTGGGTGGTGGACCATTGTTGATACACATGGGACTCTGTTGAATGTGAAACTCCAGCAGTGTTGCAGTTCTTGACACAAACCGTTGTGCCTGGCACCTACTACCATACCCCATTCAAAAGGCACTTACATGTTTTGTCTAGCCCATTCACCCCCGAGGCACACACACAGTCGTGGCCAAAAGTTTTGAGAATGACACTAATATTCATTTCCACAAAGTCTGCTGCCTCAGTTTGTATGATGGCAATTTGCATATACTCCAGAATGTTATGAAGAGTGATCAGATGAATTGCAATTAATTGCAAAGTCCCTCTTTGCCATGCAAATTAACTGAATCCCCCAAAAACATGTCCACTGCATTTCAGCCCTGCCACAAAAGGACCAGCTGACATCATGTCAGTGATTCTCTCGTTAACACAGGTGTGAGTGTTGACGAGGACAAGGCTGGAGATCACTCTGTCATGCTGATTGAGTTTGAATAACAGACTGGAAGCTTCAAAAGGAGGGTGGTGCTTGGAATCATTGTTCTTCCTCTGCCAACCATGGTTACCTGCAAGGAAACACGTGCCGTCATCATTGCTTTGCACAAAAAGGGCTTCACAGGCAAGGATATTGCTGCCAGTAAGATTGCACCTAAATCAACCATTTATCAGATCATCAAGAACTTCAAGGAGAGCGGTTCAATTGTTGTGAAGAAGGCTTCAGGGCGCCCAAGAAAGTCCAGCAAGCGCCAGGACCGTCTCCTAAAGTTGATTCAGCTGCGGGATCGGGGCACCACCAGTACAGAGCTTGCTCAGGAATGGCAGCAGGCAGGTGTGAGTGCATCTGCACGCACAGTGAGGTGAAGACTTTTGGAGGATGGCCTGGTGTCAAGGAGGGCAGCAAAGAAGCCACTTCTCTCCAGGAAAAACATCAGGGACAGACTGATATTCTGCAAAAGGTACAGGGATTGGACTGCTGAGGACTGGGGTAAAGTCATTTTCTCTGATGAATCTCCTTTCCGATTGTTTGGGGCAACCGGATAAAAGCTTCTCCGGAGAAGACAAGGTGAGGGCTACCATCAGTCCTGTGTCATGCCAACAGTAAAGCATCCTGAGACCATTCATGTGTGGGGTTGCTTCTCAGCCAAGGGAGTGGGCTCACTCACAATTTTACCTAAGAACACAGCCATGAATAAAGAATGGTACTAACACATCCTCCGAGAGCAACTTCTCCCAACCATCCAGGAACAGTTTGGTGACGAACAATGTTTTTTCCAACATGATGGAGCACCTTGCCATAAGGCAAAAGTGATAACTAAGTGGCTCGGGGAACAAAACATTGATACTTTGGGTCCATGGCCAATAAACTCCCCAGACCTTAATCCCATTGAGAACTTGTGGTCAATCCTCAAGAGGCGGGTAGACAAACAAAAACCCACAAATTCTGACAAACTCCAAGCATTGGTTATGCAAGAATGGGCTGCCATCAGTCAGGATGTGGCCCAGAAGTTAATTGACAGCATGCCAGGGCGGATTGCAGAGGTCTTGAAAAAGAAGGGTCAACACTGCAAGTATTGACTCTTTGCATCAACTTCATGTAATTGTCAATAAAAGCCTTTGACACTTATGAAATGCTTGTAATTATACTTCAGTATTCCATAGTAACATCTGACAAAAATATCTAAAGACACTGAAGCAGCAAACTTTGTGAAAATGTATATTTGTGTCATTCTCAAAAACTTTTGGCCACGACTGTATACAATCCTTCTCTCAATTGACTCAAGGCTTAAAAATCCTTCTTTAACCCGTCTCCTCCCCTTCATCTACACTGATTGAAGTGGATTTAACAAGTGACATCAATAAGGGATCATAGCTTTCACCTGGATTCACCTGGTCAGTCTGTCATGGAAAGAGCAGGTGTCCTTATGTTACACACAGTGAGTGAGTGAGTGAGTGAGTGAGTGAGTGAGTGAGTGAGTGAGTGAGTGAGAAATAGGATAGTGCTGCAGTTACAGCAGGACAGTTTGTCATATCTCTAGCCAGCTATAATCTCAAGTTAAGCTTGCTTTCTTTGAAAAGAAACTCCTTGAATACTTCCACTTCAATAAAGTCTGTATGTAGTGGTTGTTATCACTGTGATGATCTAAGTCGGGGTTTAGTTATCACTGTGATAATCTAAGTCAGGGTTTAGTTATCATTGTGATAATCTAAGTCAGGGTTTAGTTATCACTGTGATAATCTAAGTCAGGGTTTAGTTATCACTGTGATAATCTAAGTTAGGGTTTAGTTATCATTGTGATAATCTAAGTCAGGGTTTAGTTATCACTGTGATGATCTAAGTCAGGGTTTAGTTATCACTGTGATGATCTAAGTCAGGGTATAGTTATCACTGTGATGATCTAAGTCAGGGTTTACTTATCACTGTGATGATCTAAGTCAGGGTTTAGTTATCATTGTGATGATCTAAGTCAGGGTTTAGTTATCATTGTGATGATCTAAGTCAGGGTTTTTTAACTCGGGGCCCACAGTGGGCCCTGGGCATGTCAGAGGTAGGTCGCCAGTTATGAGAATACGTCTAGAATCACACACTGTTGCTTCTTAAATTTGGTTCGTTGGACAATTTAGGTCACGGGAGGACGGTCAATTTCTAATTTGAGTGAAAAAGTTTAAAGAACCCCTAATCTAATAATCTGAGGTAAAATGAGGTGATTCAGGCCTGTGAGTATTCTGTCATTATCGCTAACTCTACCTGTTGGAAGGCTGAAGCAAAGCAAACAAACCCAAAGTGTGTGCTAATTAAAGTCATTCTATGTCCATAACCAACTTTCTGTCTACATAACGAAGTAATGAAGACATGATGAATCCTGGCTGGAGTATTGTATTCAACATGAGGAAGTAATGAAGACATGATGAATCCTGGCTGGAGTATTGTATTCAACATGAGGAAGTAATGATGAAACCTGGCTGGAGTATTGTATTCAACATGAGGAAGTAATGAAGACATGATGAAACCTGGCTGGAGTATTGTATTCAACATGAGGAAGTAATGATGAAACCTGGCTGGAGTATTGTATTCAACATGAGGAAGTAATGATGAAACCTGGCTGGAGTATTGTATTCAACATGAGGAAGTAATGATGAATCCTGGCTGGAGTATTGTATTCAACATGAGGAAGTAATGATGAATCCTGGCTGGAGTATTGTATTCAACATGAGGAAGTAATGATGAATCCTGGCTGGAGTATTGTATTCAACATGAGGAAGTAATGATGAATCCTGGCTGGAGTATTGTATTCAACATGAGGAAGTAATGATGAATCCTGGCTGGAGTATTGTATTCAACATGAGGAAGTAATGATGAAACCTGGCTGGAGTATTGTATTCAACATGAGGAAGTAATGATGAATCCTGGCTGGAGTATTGTATTCAACATGAGGAAGTAATGATGAATCCTGGCTGGAGTATTGTATTCAACATGAGGAAGTAATGATGAAACCTGGCTGGAGTATTGTATTCAACATGAGGAAGTAATGATGAATCCTGGCTGGAGTATTGTATTCAACATGAGGAAGTGTCCTACCTACTTTTCTCTGTCCTCACTTTTAGTATGCCCCTCTCCCCATCTCTCTTACCTCGTTCCCTTTCTTCTTGCCAACCTCTCCCTTCTCTATCGTTGTGCCGGTAACGAAAAGGTTGCTGGTTCGAATACCCGAGCCGACAAGGTGAAAAATAATCTGTCAATGTGCCTTTGAGCAAGGCACTTAACCCTAAATTACTCCAAGGGAGCCATACTACTATGGCTGACCATGTAAACAACCCATTTCACTGCACCTATCCAGTGTGACAAAATATTTGAAACAATTCTCCCCCCCCTCTACCTCTCCTTCCCCTCCCCCTCTCCTCCCCCCCTCTACCTCTCCTCCCCCCCCCTCGACCTCTCCTCCCCCCTACCTCTCCTTCCCCTCCCCCACTCCTCCCCCCTCTACCTCTCCTTCCCCTCCCCCTCGACCTCTCCTCCCCCCCTCGACCTCTCCTCCCCCTCCACCCTCGACCTCTCCTTCCCCTCCCCCCTCGACCTCTCCTTCCCCTCCCCCCTCGACCTCTCCTTCCCCTCTACCGCTCCCATAAGACGGACTCTGTTTGAGAGGAGTGAGTGTAAGTGTGATTCTCTCTCTAATAAATGAGAAGGCCCAGCAGTGAGGGTCTGCTACTGAGGGGGAAACAACCTGGGATTTGTGTTGTGTGTATGTGACAGTGTGTGTGTGTGTGTGTGTGTGTGTGTGTGTGTGTGTGTGTGTGACAGTGTGTGTGTGTGCTAGCTAGGCCCAATTTAGCATCAGGTCGTCCATAGCACTTAGCCTCCTCTCCCTCTCTGCCCAATGTAAACTCTGCTTCCAGATAGTGACTCAGTGTTTTTCACAACAGCCTGGGTTCTATCAGAACAGCAACAAGACATCAGAGAGGATACAGAGACATCCAGACAGAGAGAACACACTGAAACCACACTACAGAGTGTCTCCTCAGAACTTCTCCACACACACACACATCTTGGATTCCTTCACTTTCCTTTCCTCCATTCTCAATCCCTTCCCAACTGTGACTGAGTTCGAGGTAAAGTCTCAAGGAAAGTGTGCTATAAAGGGAATAGGGTACCATTTGGGACGTTCGTTTGGAACCCAGCCCATACCCCCCCCCCCCGCTCAGAGACCAAAGAGAAATGGAACTGTTTCAGGACGTAATCAGCACAAAGGCTGTGTGTGCATTCCAAAATGGCACCCTATTCCCTATATAGTACACTGCTTTTGACCAGAGTCCAGTATATAGGGAATAGTGTTCCCTTTGGGATGCAGCCTGTGTGTTGGTGCTGGATCAGAATACTCAGTAGTACGACTGACGCACACAGCTGAGAGAATGGACTTCAAAGAGCATCCCTAGAGACATGGCAACCCTGTGGTTTAAAACAGAGAAAACTATGGTAATACTGGAATTCTATACTGAGGGAGAATATGGCAAACCTGTGGTTTTAAACTGAGAGAAAACTATGGCAAACCTGTGGTTTTAAACTGAGAGAAAACTATGGCAAACCTGTGGTTTTAAACCCTAATCCTGAGTACCTGTATGTCGGCAGGTAGCCTCGTGGTTAGAGCGTTGGACTAGTAACCGAAAGGTCACAAGATTGAATCCCCGAGCTGACAAGGTACAAATATCTGTCGTTCTGCCCCTGAACAAGGCAGTTAACCCACTGTTCCTAGGCCGTCATTGTAAATAAGAATTTGTTCTTAACTGACTTACCTAGTTAAATAAAGGTTAAAAATATAAAAAAATGTCTGAGTCCTCAACATCAGACCTGACAGAAATCTCAGTGGGATGGAAATGTTGTCTGTGTGTCTAAATAAGAATTGGTTCTTGACTTGTCTGGTTAAACAAACATGACACCTGAACAAGTTGGATGTTTGAGATCTTCATTGAGTAAGATGGCGCCGGAGAAGAAGGCTGTTTTACGTGCCCCCAGCCGATTGTGTTTTGTTGTTCGTTTATTTGCGTTGTAACTTTTTTTAAACTTATTTTGTACATAATGTTGCCGTTACCGTCTCTTATGACCGAAAATATCTTCTGGACATCAGGACTGCGATTACTCACCACGGACTAGCAGAATCCTCTTTTTCCTTTCACGACTCTGACGAGCCCGACGCCAAGGATATACTGCTTCCTCGGGAACAGGCCCCAATCCCCGTGATCTGGTTGAAGAGTAGGCGGAGAAAGAGAGAGTCCGAAAGTCGGTCTGCCTTCTGAGAATTTGTAGGCAATCGAATAAACCCCCACTTCCCTCCATTCTGCTAGCAAACGTGCAATCTAATCAACGAGTTACGTAGAAGATTAAACTACCAACGTGACATTAAAAACTGTAACATCTTATGCTTCACAGAGTCATGGCTGAACAATGACAACATCAACATACAGCTGGCTGGTTATACGATGTACAGGCAGAATAGAACAGCGGCGTCTGGTAAGACAAGGGGCGGCGGTCTATGTATTTTTGTAAACAACAGCTGGTGCACGATATCGGAGGACGTCTCGAGCTATTGCTCGCCTGAGGTAGAGTATCTCATGATAAGCTGTAGACCACACTACCTACCGAGAGAGTTTTCATCTGTATTCTTTGTAGCTGTTTACATACCACTACAGTCAGAGGCTGGTACTAAGATGGCGGAATACAGCAAACAAGAAAACGCTCACCCAGAGGCGGCGCTCCTAGTAGCTGGGGACTTTAATGCAGGGAAACTTAATTCCGTTTTACCAAATTTCTATCAGCATGGTAAATGTGCAACCAGAGGAAAAATAACTCTGGACCACCTATACTCCACACACAGAGATGCATACAAAGCTCTCCCTCACCCACCATTTGGCAAATCTGACCATAATTCTATCCTCCTGATTCCTGCTTACAAGCAAAAATTAAAGCAGGAAGCACCAATGACTCGGTCTATAAAAGTGGTCAAAGGAAGCAGATGCTAAGCTACAGGACTGGTTTGCTAGCACAGACTAGAATATGTTCCGAGATTCCTCCGATGGCATTGAGGAGTACACCACATCAGTCATTAGCTTCATCAATAAGTGCATCAATGATGTCGTCCTCACAGTGACCGTAAGTACATACGGAACCAACCAGAAGCCATGGATTACAGGCAGCATCCGCACTGAGCTAAAGGCTATAGCTGCCGCTATCAAGGAGCGGGACTCTAACCCGGAAGCTTATAAGAAATCCGCTATGCCCTCCGACGAACCATCAAACAGGCAAAGCATCAATACAGGACTAAGATCGAATCGTACTACACCGGCTCTGATGCTCGTTGGATGTCGCAGGGCTTGCAAACCATTACAGACTACAAAGGGAAGCACAGCCGAGAGCTGCCCAGTGACACGAGCCTACCAGACTAGCTAAACTACTTCTATGCTCACTTCGAGGCAAATAACACTGAAACATGCATGAGAACACCAGCTGTTCCGGAAGACTGTGTAATCACGCTCTCCGCAGCTGATGTGAGTAAGACCTTTAAACAAGTCAACATTCACAAGGCCGCAAGGCCAGATGGATTACCAGGACGTGTACGGCGAGCATGCACTGACCAACTGGCAAGTGTCTTCACTGACATTTTCAACCTCTCCCTGTCCGAGTCTGTAATACCAACATGTTTTAAGCAGACCACCATAGTCCCTGTGCCCAAGAACACTAAGGTGACCTGCTTAAATGACTACCGACCCGTAGCACTCACGTCTGTAGCCATGAAGTGCTTTGAAAGGCTGGTCATGGCTCACATCAACACCATCATCCCAGAAACTCTAGACCCACTCCAATTTGCATACCGCACCAACAGATCCACAGATGATGCAATCTCCATTGCACGCCACACTGCCCTTTCCCACCTCACCTATGTGAGAATACTATTCATTGACTACAGCTCAGCATTCAACACCACAGTGCCCTCAAAGCTCATCAATAAGCTAAGGACCCTGGGACTAAACACCTCCCTCTGCAACTGGATCCTGGACTTCCTGACAGGCCGCCCCCAGGTGGTAAGGGTAGGTAACAACACATCCGCCACGCTGATCCTCAACACAGGGGCCCCTCGGGTGCGTGCTCGGTCCCCTCCTGTACTCCCTGTTCACTCATGACTGCACAACCAGGCACGACTCCAACACCATCATTCAATTTGCAGATTACACAACAGTGGTAGGCCTGATCACTGACAACGACGTGACAGCCTATAGGGAGGAGGTCAGAGACCTGGCCGTGTGGTGCCAGGACAACAACCTCTCCCTCAACACGATCAAGACTAAGGAGATGATTGTGGACTACAGGAAAAAGAGGACTGAGCTCACCCCCATTCTCATTGACGGGGCTGTAGTAGAGCAGGTTGAGAGCTTCAAGTTCCTTGGTGTCCACATCACCAACAAACTAACGGTCCAAGCACACCAAGACAGTCGTCAAGAGGGCACAACAAAACCTATTCCCCCTCAGGACACTGAAAACATTTGGCATGGTACTCAAATCCTCAAAAGGTTCTACAGCTGCACCATCGAGAGCATCCTAACTGGTTGCGTCACTGCCTGGTATGGCAACTGCTCGGCCTCCAACCACAAGGCACTACAGAGGGTAGTGCGAACGGCCCAGTACATCACTGAGGACAAGCTTCCTGCCATCCAGGACCTCTGTACCAGGCGGTGTCAGAGGAAGGCCCTAAAAATTGTCAAAGACTCCAGCCACCCTAGTCATAGACTGTTCTCTCTGCTACCACATGGCAAGCGGTACCGGAGTGCCAAGTCTAGGTCCAAGAGGCTTCTAAACAGCTTCTACCCCCAAGCCATAAGACACCTAGTCAAATGGCTACCCAGACTATTTGCAGTGCCACCCCCCCACCCCCTTCTTTACACCACTGCTACTCTCTGTTGTCATCTATGCATAGTCACTTTAATAACTCTACCTACATGTACATACTACCTCAACTAACCGGTGCCCCCGCACACTTACTCTGTACCGGCACCCCCCTATATATATTATTATTTCACTGCTGCTCTTTAATTACTTGTTACTTTTATCTCTTATTCTTATCTGTATTTTTTTTAAACTGCATTGTTGGTTAGGGTCTCGAAAGTAAGCATTTCACTGTTAGGTCTACACCTGTTGTATTCGACGCATGTTACTAATAACATTTGATTTGATTTGAGTAGCCCTGCGCTGAGAGGTACTACACCAAGTAACTGTGCTTTTGAACTGAGCTCAATCAGCTCAACTCTGTGCTTTTGAACTGAGCTCAATCAGCTCAACTCTGTGCTTTTGAACTGAGCTCAATCAGCTCAACTGGGTGTAGAGTAGCAGTAGTGTCTCAGAGCAGCAGGCCTGATCTAGGATCAGATCCTCTCTGTGCTTTGGAACTGAGCTCAATCAGCTCAACTGGATGTAGAGTAGCAGTAGTGTCTCAGAGCAGCAGGCCTGATCTAGGATCAGATCCTCTCTGTGCTTTGGAACTGAGCTCAATCAGCTCAACTGGATGTAGAGTAGCAGTAGTGTCTCAGAGCAGCAGGCCTGATCTAGGATCAGATCCTCTCTGTGCTTTGGAACTGAGCTCAATCAGCTCAACTGGATGTAGAGTAGCAGTAGTGTCTCAGAGCAGCAGGCCTGATCTAGGATCAGATCCTCTCTGTGCTTTGGAACTGAGCTCAATCAGCTCAACTGGATGTAGAGTAGCAGTAGTGTCTCAGAGCAGCAGGCCTGATCTAGGATCAGATCCTCTCTGTGCTTTGGAACTGAGCTCAATCAGCTCAACTGGATGTAGAGTAGCAGTAGTGTCTCAGAGCAGCAGGCCTGATCTAGGATCAGATCCTCTCTGTGCTTTGGAACTGAGCTCAATCAGCTCAACTGGATGTAGAGTAGCAGTAGTGTCTCAGAGCAGCAGGCCTGATCTAGGATCAGATCCTCTCTGTGCTTTGGAACTGAGCTCAATCAGCTCAACTGGATGTAGAGTAGCAGTAGTGTCTCAGAGCAGCAGGCCTGATCTAGGATCAGATCCTCTCTGTCCATGTCATCTTATTCATCGTGATCTAAAACAGGGTTTCTTCATCCTGGTCCTGGAGACCCAAAAGGGTGCAGACAGCTGATTCAAATGATAAAGTCATCAACAGGCTTTGATGATTTGAATCAGGTGGGTAGTGCTGAGGCAACAACTAGTAATGATTAAGAAACACTCACCTGAACGGCCAACCTGAACGGCAAACCTGAACGGCCAGCCTGAACGGCCATACTGGATGAAAGTAGAGAAGACTTGCAAGGTCCTGAATTGAGTCAAGATGAGGACATGAGAAACCTGGTCCTGAATGGAGTCAAGATGAGGATATGAGAAACCTGGTTCTGAATGAAGTCACGATGAGAGATGAGAAACCTGGTCCTGAATGGAGTCAAGATGAGAGATGAGGATATGAGAAACCTGGTTCTGAATGAAGTCAAGATGAGAGATGAGGATATGAGCTGAAGAGGCACTGCCTTCCTCCCTCCCTCCCTATTACCTGTCATCACTACTACATGACGTAATGCTCCTTTAAAAGGGGCAATCAGCAGTTGTTACATTCATTTCTGGACTTATAAATGTACTATATGTACCCAATGATTGTTGAAGAATATAACTTATAAATGTACTATATCTACCCAATGATTGTTGAAGAATATAACTTATAAATGTACTATATCTACCCAATGATTGTTGAAGAATATAACTTATAAATGTACTATATCTACCCAATGATTCTTGAAGAATATAACTTATAAATGTACTATATCTACCCGATGATTGTTGAAGAATATAACTTATATATGTACTATATCTACCCAATGATTCTTGAAGAATATAACTTATAAATGTACTATATCTACCCGATGATTCTTGAAGAATATAACTTATAAATGTACTATATCTACCCAATGATTGTTGAAGAATATAACTTATAAATGTACTATATCTACCCAATGATTCTTGAAGAATATAACTTATAAATGTACTATATCTACCCAATGATTGTTGAAGAATATAACTTATAAATGTACTATATCTACCCAATGATTGTTGAAGAATATAACTTATAAATGTACTATATCTACCCAATGATTGTTGAAGAATATAACTTATAAATGTACTATATCTACCCAATGATTGTTGAAGAATATAACTTATAAATGTACTATATCTACCCAATGATTGTTGAAGAATATAACTTATAAATGTACTATATCTACCCAATGATTGTTGAAGAATATAACTTTAATGTACTATATCTACCCAATGATTGTTGAAGAATATAACTTATAAATGTACTATATCTACCCAATGATTCTTGAAGAATATAACTTATAAATGTACTATATCTACCCAATGATTGTTGAAGAATATAACTTATAAATGTACTATATGTACCCAATGATTGTTGAAGAATATAACTTATAAATGTACTATATCTACCCAATGATTGTTGAAGAATATAACTTATAAATGTACTATATCTACCCAATGATTCTTGAAGAATATAACTTATAAATGTACTATATCTACCCAATGATTCTTGAAGAATATAACTTATAAATGTACTATATCTACCCAATGATTGTTGAAGAATATAACTTATAAATGTACTGTATGTACCCAATGATTCTTGAAGAATATAACTTATAAATGCCTCATGAGCTTAGTTCAACTGTCGTACCCCATCAGAACCCAAAATATAAACTAGTTTTACTCCAATTTCTGTAATCAAAGTAAAGAAGCACTATATTGCCTCAAAACATGGTTAGAACTATCATTTTGATATCATGGATTGTCAGTCTATGAATTTGAGAGTGGTAACATTTCTCCAGCCCCGTCCCTCAGCTGTTTACCCAAACAGGGGCGGGGACTTCACTTTGTTATTACTTCTGATTGCCGCTTTAACATTTGTACTGACTTTTAATAATCTCACAGTGAAGCTGATGTGTCAGAAACAGGATATACAGGTTACCAGATACCAGATATAATTTACTATGATAATGTGGATAATTATACAAATATTCCACAACAAAGGAACCTCTCCCCTCCTATACCAGTGAGCTCTACGGTTGCCTTAAAAGCAGAAGACGACCCTGAACAATAGAAAAAGGTCTTCAACTCTCCAAGGTCTTCTAGAACCTACCTAGCCCAGATGTAAGGCTTGGTTGAAGATGAATAACAAGGACAGCTAAAAGAAGTCTGAAGAATAGGGAGGTTGTGCTGGACTGTGTTCTAATGGAAGCCCTGCCTACCCCAGACCCCATCTCAGTCTTTCTGTCAAGCCCTCTTCTCTTCACAACTTCCCACTGGCTTATCAGAAAGTGAAAACATCTGAAAGAAGATCAAAAGGAGATTGGTCAATTCTCTTTTTGTTACAAATAAATAAATAAATAGAGGAACAGCAGTGAGAGCAAGAAGAACCCTCCAAAGAATAGTGGAACCCTCCAAAGAATAGTGGAACCCTCCAAAGAATAGTGGAACCCTCCAAAGAATAGTGGAACCCTCCAAAGAATAGTGGAACCCTCCAAAGAATAGTGAGTTCTTCCTGTCTCCCAGAAGGTTCCTGAATCCTGTTTCCCAGCAAGCCCATGTCATCCAATCCCTCTGTCCTTCACTCTGCCCCTCCTCCCGAGCTCCAGCTTGGAACACATTGCAAACAATAATTATTATGCAACTGACACACAGTGAGGCCAAGGAGGAAATAAGCCAGGCCAGTCCCGATCCACAGGCCAAGTACTGACACACAGTGAGGCCAAGGAGGAAATAAGCCAGGCCAGTCCCGATCCACAGGCCAAGTACTGACACACAGTGAGGCCAAGGAGGAAATAAGCCAGGCCAGTCCCGATCCACAGGCCAAGTACTGACACACAGTGAGGCCAAGAAGGAATTAAGCCAGGCCAGTTCCGATTCACAGGCCAAGTACTGACACACACTGAGGCCAAGGAGGAAATAAGCCAGGCCAGTCCCGATCCACAGGCCAAGTACTGACACACACTGAGGCCAAGGAGGAAATAAGCCAGGCCAGTCCCGATCCACAGGCCAAGTACTGACACACACTGAGGCCAAGGAGGAAATAAGCCAGGCCAGTCCCGATCCACAGGCCAAGTACTGACACGTTATCAACGCCAGGTTATCAGGTTTGGTTACTTTAACACATCACTCATATCGCCCATCAAGGGTGGATGGCTTTTTGTGGATTAAAACATCTACACCTGTCCCACTGGTCAGTCATCTGGACCACAGAGTTCCTGCTTGCTGAAGCAGTGCAGTTTCACTCGCTCTTTCCTTTGTGAAATGCTTTCGGATTGCAATGTTTCAAAAAGTAGGCCGAACGCCAGGGGAAACCCTGTATAGAAAGCAACCACTGTTCTTACTGTTGGGGGGAAAGAGAAAAAGGGTCCCAGCTTTCTGGTCTGAGTTGTATTTACTATTGAACAAAGGGCACTTTCATCTGCCATTCAAGGCGGGTGCATGGGCCTATACATCACATGTACTGTTATATACCAATAACACGGCTCACCATCACTAATAGGCTACACTTAGCTAACCACTTCCTCAGCTGGTGAATTACAAACAAATGAATGAACCCATCTTCAGGTTCTGCTCTCCTCACGTATGTAGAACACACACCCTCAAGACATAAATCACCAAAACTGCTTGTAAAACACTCAAACATGCTCACACACATCCATCACCCCACACACACACACACAAACACACACACTTTGAAGACTGCTGGTTCATAGGAACAAAGCCATCAATAGTCATTTCAACATGAACAAACTACGACACACCCCACCCAGCCCCACCTCTCTCTCTCACACACAAATGTATATGTTCAGTCCTACACGTAAACAAAACTGTTCAGTCAAAACTGCACAAACAATCTCTCTTAAGGTGCTCTGTCACTTTCTTTCCCTATCCACAAAACAAAATGAGACATCCCTCTCTCTCTATTCTGTCTATTTCTTCCGCTGGTCTCTGTTTCTTTCTATCCTTCTGTCTCTCTCTCTGTCTCTCCCTCCTTCTGTCTCTCTCTCTGTCTCTCTCTCCTTCTGTCTCTGTCTCTCTCCTTTGTCTCTGTCTGCCACTCTCTCTATTCTGTCACTCTCTCTCTCTATTTCATCCCCAGGTCTCTCTCTCTCTCTATTTCATCCCCAGGTCTCTCTCTCTCTATTTTATCCCCAGGTCTCTCTCTCTCTATTTCTTCCCCAGGTCTCTCTCTCTCTATTTCTTCCCCAGGTCTCTCTCTCTCTATTTCATCCCCAGGATCTGTTTCTGGGCCCAGTCAGCTGTGAGAGAAAGCTTGGGGGTTGTGGAGGGAGCCCTGGAGCTCTAGCAGAGACAGGGGGAGCCAGCTGGCTGTGTGCCCAGAGGAAGAGACCCCAAAGCTGGCCTCTCTGTGTGAGCTCTCCCCCTGGCCTCCACTGTGCCCATCTGCCTGAGAGAGTCCACTTCATCACACCGTATTACTGGATCACTCACTGATGAGCTAACAGATACACACAATGTACAGTATATGCAAGTACACACATGCACACACACACAATGTACAGTATATGCAAGTACACACATACAATGTACAGTACACACACACACACACACACACAATGTACAGTACACACACACACACAATGTACAGTACACACACACACACAATGTACAGTACACACACACACACACAATGTACAGTACACACACACACAGGGTTTTTATTTGAGCCTTACGGAGTCTTCTGGAGGTCTGTGTATCTTGGGCCAGTCCACCGACGGCCCCTTCACCTGCAGAAACCTGTGGAACAGCTTCTTGAATCCATCAAAGTCCTTCCTGGAGACCTGGAATACACAAGGAGTATACATTACAACAACAACATGACTTTATTTACTACATGAGCCACTGAAATGTGTCTTCAGCATATCCCATTTTCCCTAGTAGGCATACAAACAGACAGAGAGAGGATGGGTTACTGGTTGTACCATACATACTGTATACAGAGAGAGGCTGGGTTACTGGTTGTACCATACATATAGACAGAGAGAGGCTGGGTTACTGGTTGCACCATACATATAGACAGAGAGAGGCTGGGTTACTGGTTGCACCATACATACTGTATACAGAGAGGCTGGGTTACTGGTTGCACCATACATACTGTAGACAGAAAGAGGCTGGGTTACTGGTTGCACCATACATACTGTAGACAGAGAGAGGCTGGGTTACTGGTTGCACCATACATACTGTATACAGAGAGAGGCTGGGTTACTGGTTGCACCATACATATAGACAGAGAGAGGCTGGGTTACTGGTTGCACCATACATACTGTATACAGAGAGAGGCTGGGTTACTGGTTGCACCATACATATAGACAGAGAGAGGCTGGGTTACTGGTTGTACCATACAGTGTGCTACATCTCATTTATTTTACAGTCCTCTATTAACCTGGTATTTACTCAAGAGATTGAATGTAAAATGGTGGTATTTACCTAGTAACTTCTGTTTTGTTTCTTTAGAGTTCAGTGAAAGCACTAAGCATCATTGGGCACCAGTTACCAATAGCCTTGAGTTATTAATGCTACCAGATAGCTCCTTGGTAAGTACTAGGTACATTAATGTCAAATTAAACTGGACTATAAAATAACCCCATTCAGTCTGAACATCTTAATACCACAGCATCATACCTGGGTGCAATTCAAATGCTAAATCATTTTAAACACTGTATCTGTGTTTGATTGAGCTTGCCTGTTGCAATGGAACCAATAAAACAAGTCTCAAAAAACAAACTCTGCCCACCTGTCACTCCAGGCAGGCTAAAGCAAACGCTCAAGATGTTGGGAATATTTAAACCGAGTTGTGCATAGTACAGATGAAAAAGCATGCAAATGTAATCTCAGAGGCGCAGGCTGAATGTTTTCATAGTGCATGTAATATGGCTGATTTATTGAAGAGTAGATTTATAAACACATCATCAAACAGCATTTCTGTTTAAAGCCAACCAATATCAACATGATTTTCATGGGTTTTGAACGTATAAACACCTCATTGATGTGAAATGCTTATAGGGGTGTGTGTGTGTGTCATAACTGTGTGTTTGTCTGTGTATAATAAACGGAATATTTGTAAATGCTGTGTGTGTGTATTAAATAACTGTCACTGTAGTGGTTGGTGTGTGTGTGTGTGTGTGTGTGTGTGTGTGTGTGTGTGTGTGTGTGTGTGTGTGTGTGTGTGTGTGTGTGTGTGTGTACCTCCTTGTCGACCCCCGTGGCAGTGTCCAGTAGTTTCTCCAGCTCTGCGTGCATGGAGGTCTCCAGCTGCTGCCTCATCACCTCCTGAAACTGGGCCATCCCTCCGTTAGGCACACCCTTACTGAGACCTGAAACACCATGTCAACACTGTTAGATACACCCTTACTGAGACCTGAAACACCACGTCAACTCTGTTAGATACACCCTTACTGAGACCTGAAACACCACGTCAACTCTGTTAGATACACCCTTACTGAGACCTGAAACACCATGTCAACTCTGTTAGATACACCCTTACTGAGACCTGAAACACCATGTCAACACTGTTAGATACACCCTTACTCAGACCTGAAACACCATGTCAACTCTGTTAGATACACCCTTACTGAGACCTGAAACACCATGTCAACTCTGTTAGATACACCCTTACTGAGACCTGTAACACCACGTCAACTCTGTTAGATACACCCTTACTGAGACCTGTAACACCACGTCAACTCTGTTAGATACACCCTTACTGAGACCTGAAACACCACGTCAACTCTGTTAGATACACCCTTACTGAGACCTGAAACACCACGTCAACTCTGTTAGATACACCCTTACTGAGACCTGTAAAACCTGTATTTCCTGGACCAGGAAATACAGGGGAGACACCTTAGACACTCAGACCTGGACCAGGAAATACAGGGGAGACACCTTAGACACTCAGACCTGGACCAGGAAATACAGGGGAGACACCTTAGACACTCAGACCTGGACCAGGAAATACAGGGGAGACACCTTAGACACTCAGACCTGGACCAGAACACCACAGGTCAACACCTTCTACTCTTTAAAATCACATGCCATATTTTAAATAAAGCATTATTAGCAGCACTATTAAGTAGATTTGGTTGATTTTTGTGGTCTCAGTGAGCTTGCCACCATTCGTCATCAAGAATATGAGCTATATGGAGTTATTTACAATGAAAGAGGTGGTAATTTTGTTCCCCTGTCATATAATTGCAACAACAAATAATACATGTAAAGCATAATTCTAATCTGGTTAAATGTGGGTTCTGAGGCCTCATGGTTTAGAACCTGCTCTACAGAGATACTCTACAACGTTAATCAAGCCTAGTACTAGAATGTGGTTTGACTTGACTCCTGTCAGGTTATGGAATGTTGTGCATTCCAACAAGCTACCATATGTTTGATCTGCATGTTGTCATTCACTTTAATTCCCAACAACGTATGCTATAAATGTCACTGAACAGCTGGCATGGACTAGTACCTGTTGTACGAGTTCTGGGTCATGTTCATTTGGCAACAAACTAGGGAAAAAAACTGACACAGGGAGGGACTACCTGGACTTGTCCAATGAGAAAATGAGTGCAGAGAAATCTGGCGCATGAAACCCTCTAATTTTACAGGGAGGGAAGCCTTCCTTAGAGAGAGGTAATCATAGAAGGTGTGCCGCTGGCGCAGCACAGGAGTGTGTGTGTGTGTGTGTGTGTGCATGAGAAATCTAACTTAACCACAAGCCATGGACAAACAGAGCGCTGTGCCTCGGCCAACAGTGAGACAGATGAAAGAGAAACTCAATCTCATTGCTCCCAAGCTAAATCCCATTGCTCCCAAACTAATCCCATTGCTCCCAAGCTAAATCCCATTGCTCCCAAACTCAATCCCATTGCTCCCAAACTAAATCCTATTGCTCCCAAACTAAATCCTATTGCTCCCAAGCTAAATCCCATTGCTCCCAAACTCAATCCCATTGCTCCCAAACTAAATCCTATTGCTCCCAAGCTAAATCCCATTGCTCCCAAACTCAATCTCATTGCTCCCAAACTAAATCCCATTGCTCCCAAGCTAAATCCCATTGCTCCCAAACTAAATCCCATTGCTCCCAAGCTAAATGCCATTGCTCCCAAACTAAATCCCATTGCGCCCAAGCTAAATCCCATTGCGCCCAAGCTAAATCCCATTGCGCCCAAGCTAAATCCCATTGCGCCCAAGCTAAATCCCATTGCTCCCAAGCTAAATCCCATTGCTCCCAAGATAAATCCCATTGCTCCCAAGCTAAAACCCATTGCTCCCAAGCTAAATCCCATTGCTCCCAACTAAATTCCACTGCTCCAAACTAAATCCCACTGCTCCAAACTAAATCCCATTGCTCCAAGCTAAATCCCATTGCTCCCAAGCTAAATCCCATTGCTCCCAAGCTAAATCCCATTGCTCCCAACTAAACCCCACTGCTCCAAACTAAATCGCATTGCTCCAAACTAAATCGCATTGCTCCAAGCTAAATCCCATTGCTTCAAGCTAAATCCCATTGCTCCAAGCTAAATCCCATTGCTCCCAAGCTAAATCCCATTGCTCCAAACTAAATCCCATTGCTCCAAACTAAATCCCATTGCTCCAAATTAAATCCCATTGCTCCAAACTAAATCCCATTGCTCCAAACTAAATCCCATTAACCCTTGTGTTTACGTTTATTCACTTAAAGAGTGTTTCCCAAAGGCTGGGTGAGGAGGTGTAGAGAGACTAGGGACACAATCCTGGGTCAGGAGGTGTAGAGAGACTAGAGACACAATCCTGGGTCAGGAGGTGCAGAGAGACTAGGGACACAATCCTGGGTCAGGAGGTGTAGAGAGACTAGGGACACAATCCTGGGTCAGGAGGTGTAGAGAGACTAGAGACACAATCCTGGGTCAGGAGGTGTAGAGAGACTAGGGACACAATCCTGGGTCAGGAGGTGTAGAGAGACTAGAGACACAATCCTGGGTCAGGAGGTGCAGAGAGACTAGAGACACAATCCTGGGTCAGGAGGTGCAGAGAGACTAGAGACACAATCCTGGGTCAGGAGGTGTAGAGAGACTAGAGACACAATCCTGGGTCAGGAGGTGTAGAGAGACTAGAGACACAATCCTGGGTCAGGAGGTGTAGAGAGACTAGAGACACAATCCTGGGTTGCTTCTGTCCAGTCCTCCAGCCTTGTAGGTGATATCCTCGCTCTTGTAAACACCTTGGACCAGAGCTAGTGATATCCTTATGTAGGCGATTGTAAAATGCCTTGGACCAGAGCTAGTAATATCCTTCTGTGGGCTATTGTAGCTGTGCCTCTAGTCCTGGAGTGGAATTTGGAATAAATAATTTACCCCACCAATTTCGCTTTCATTCTGATGGGTTGTGGCTAAAGCATGGGGTTGTAGATGATGGGTCTCTCTATAACATGGGGTTGTAGATGATGGGTCTCCCTATAACATGGGGTTATAGATGATGGGTCTCCCTATAACATGGGGTTGTGATGATGGGTCTCCCTATAACATGGGGTTGTGATGATGGGTCTCCCTATAACATGGGGTTATAGATGATGGGTCTCCCTATAACATGGGGTTGTGATGATGGGTCTCTCTATAACATGGGGTTGTAGATGATGGGTCTCCCTATAACATGGGGTTGTGATGATGGGTCTCTCTATAACATGGGGTTATAGATGATGGGTCTCCCTATAACATGGGGTTGTAGATGATGGGTCTCCCTATAACATGGGGTTATAGATGATGGGTCTCCCTATAACATGGGGGTTGTAGATGATGGGTCTCCCTATAACATGGGGTTGTAGATGATGGGTCTCCCTATAACATGGGGTTGTAGATGATGGGTCTCCCTATAACATGGGGTTATAGATGATGGGTCTCTCTATAACATGGGGTTATAGATGATGGGTCTCCCTATAACATGGGGTTATAGATGATGGGTCTCCCTATAACATGGGGTTGTGATGATGGGTCTCCCTATAACATGGGGTTGTGATGATGGGTCTCCCTATAACATGGGGTTATAGATGATGGGTCTCCCTATAACATGGGGTTGTGATGATGGGTCTCCCTATAACATGGGGTTGTGATGATGGGTCTCTCTATAACATGGGGTTGTGATGATGGGTCTCCCTATAACATGGGGTTGTGATGATGGGTCTCTCTATAACATGGGGTTGTGATGATGGGTCTCCCTATAACATGGGGTTGTGATGATGGGTCTCCCTATAACATGGGGTTGTGATGATGGGTCTCCCTATAACATGGGGTTGTGATGATGGGTCTCCCTATAACATGGGGTTGTAGATGATGGGTCTCCCTATAACATGGGGTTGTGATGATGGGTCTCCCTATAACATGGGGTTGTGATGATGGGTCTCTCTATAACATGGGGTTGTGATGATGGGTCTCCCTATAACATGGGGTTATAGATGATGGGTCTCCCTATAACATGGGGTTGTAGATGATGGGTCTCCCTATAACATGGGGTTGTGATGATGGGTCTCCCTATAACATGGGGTTGTAGATGATGGGTCTCCCTATAACATGGGGTTGTGATGATGGGTCTCCCTATAACATGGGGTTGTGATGATGGGTCTCCCTATAACATGGGGTTGTGATGATGGGTCTCTCTATAACATGGGGTTGTGATGATGGGTCTCCCTATAACATGGGGTTGTGATGATGGGTCTCCCTATAACATGGGGTTGTGATGATGGGTCTCCCTATAACATGGGGTTGTAGATGATGGGTCTCCCTATAACATGGGGTTGTGATGATGGGTCTCCCTATAACATGGGGTTGTAGATGATGGGTCTCCCTATAACATGGGGTTATAGATGATGGGTCTCCCTATAACATGGGGTTGTGATGATGGGTCTCCCTATAACATGGGGTTGTGATGATGGGTCTCTCTATAACATGGGGTTGTGATGATGGGTCTCCCTATAACATGGGGTTGTAGATGATGGGTCTCCCTATAACATGGGGTTGTAGATGATGGGTCTCCCTATAACATGGGGTTGTGATGATGGGTCTCTCTATAACATGGGGTTGTAGATGATGGGTCTCCCTATAACATGGGGTTGTAGATGATGGGTCTCCCTATAACATGGGGTTGTAGATGATGGGTCTCCCTATAACATGGGGTTGTGATGATGGGTCTCCCTATAACATGGGGTTGTGATGATGGGTCTCCCTATAACATGGGGTTGTGATGATGGGTCTCCCTATAACATGGGGTTGTAGATGATGGGTCTCCCTATAACATGGGGTTGTAGATGATGGGTCTCCCTATAACATGGGGTTATAGATGATGGGTCTCCCTATAACATGGGGTTATAGATGATGGGTCTCCCTATAACATGGGGTTGTGATGATGGGTCTCCCTATAACATGGGGTTGTAGATGATGGGTCTCCCTATAACATGGGGTTGTAGATGATGGGTCTCCCTATAACATGGGGTTGTGATGATGGGTCTCCCTATAACATGGGGTTGTAGATGATGGGTCTCCCTATAACATGGGGTTGTAGATGATGGGTCTCCCTATAACATGGGGTTGTGATGATGGGTCTCCCTATAACATGGGGTTATAGATGATGGGTCTCCCTATAACATGGGGTTGTGATGATGGGTCTCCCTATAACATGGGGTTGTGATGATGGGTCTCCCTATAACATGGGGTTGTAGATGATGATGTGATGATGATGGGTCTCTCTATAACATGGGGTTATAGATGATGGGTCTCCCTATAACATGGGGTTGTGATGATGGGTCTCCCTATAACATGGGGTTGTAGATGATGGTCTCCCTATAACATGGGGTTGTAGATGATGGGTCTCCCTATAACATGGGGTTGTGGTGATGGGTCCTCCCTATAACATGGGGTTGTAGATGATGGGTCTCCCTATAACATGGGGTTGTAGATGATGGGTCTCCCTATAACATGGGGTTGTGATGATGGGTTCTCCTATACATGGGGTTGTGATGATGGGTCTCCCTATAACATGGGGTTGTAGATGATGATGTGATGATGATGGGTCTCTCTATAACATGGGGTTGTGATTGATGGGTTCTCTCTATAACCTGGGGTTGTGATTGATGGGTCTCCCTATAACATGGGGTTGTGATGATGGGTCTTCCCTATACATGGGGTTTGTGATGAGGGTCTCCTATAACATGGGGTTGTAGATGATGGGTCTCTCTATAACATTGGGGTTATAGATGATGGGTTCTCCCTATAACATGGGTTGTGATGATGGGTCTCCCTATAACACTGGGGTTGTGAGGAGGGGTCTCTCTATTACACATGGGGTTGTGATGATGGGTCTCCCTATAACATGGGGTTGTCGATGATGGGTCTCCCTATACCTGGGGTTGTGATGATGGTCTCTCTATAACATGGGTTATAGATGATGGGTCTCCCTATAACATGGGGTTGTAGATGATGGGTCCTCCCTATAACATGGGGTTAAGATGATGGGTCTCCCTATAAACATGGGTTATAGATGATGGGTCTCCCTATAACATGGGGTTATAGATGATGGGTCTCCCTATAACATGGGGTTGTAGATGATGGGTTCCCTATAAACATGGGGTTGTGATGATGGGTCTCCCCTATAACATGGGTGTTGTGATGAGGGGTCTCCCTATAACATGGGGTTGTAGATGATGGGTCTCCCTATAACATGGGGTTACTATAGTGGCGTCTCCCTATAACATGGGTATAGATGGGTCTCTCTATAACATGGGGTTAAGATGATGGGTTCTCCCTATAACATGGGGTTATAGATGATGGGTCTCCCTATAACATGGGGTTATAGATGATGGGTCTCCCTATAACATGGGGTGTAGATGATGGGTCTCCCTATAACATGGGGTTGTAGATGATGGGTCTCCCTATAACATGGGGTTATAGATGATGGGTCTCCCTATAACATGGGGTGTGATGATGGGTCTCTCTATAGCATGGGGTTGTGATGATGGGTCTCCCTATAACATGGGGTTGTGATGATGGGTCTCCCTATAACATGGGGGTGTGATGATGGGTCTCCCTATAACATGGGGTGTGATGATGGGTCTCCCTATAACATGGGGTTATAGATGATGGGTCTCCCTATAACATGGGGTTATAGATGATGGGTCTCCCTATAACATGGGGTTGTGATGATGGGTCTCCCTATAACATGGGGTTGTAGATGATGGGTCTCCCTATAACATGGGGTTGTAGATGATGGGTCTCTCTATAACATGGGGTTATAGATGATGGGTCTCCCTATAACATGGGGTTGTAGATGATGGGTCTCTCTATAACATGGGGTTGTAGATGATGGGTCTCCCTATAACATGGGGTTGTGATGATGGGTCTCCCTATAACATGGGGTTGTAGATGATGGGTCTCCCTATAACATGGGGTTGTAGATGATGGTTTCCCTATAACATGGGGTTGTAGATGATGGGTCTCCCTATAACATGGGGTTATAGATGATGGGTTCTCCCTATAACATGGGGTTGTAGATGATGGGTCTCCCTATAACATGGGGTTGTAGATGATGGGTCTCCCTATAACATGGGGTTGTAGATGATGGGTCTCCCTATAACATGGGGTTGTAGATGATGGGTCTCCCTATAACATGGGGTTATAGATGATGGGTCCTCCCTATAACATGGGGTTGTAGATGATGGGTCTCCCTATAACATGGGGTTATAGATGAGGGTCTCCCTATAACATGGGGTTATAGATGATGGGTCTCCCTATAACATGGGGTTATAGATGATGGGTCCTCCCTATAACATGGGGTTATAGATGATGGGTCTCCCTATAACATGGGGTTGTGATGATGGGTCTCCCTATAACATGGGGTTATAGATGATGGGTCTCCCTATAACATGGGGTTGTAGATGATGGGTCTCCCTATAACATGGGGTTATAGATGATGGGTCTCTCTATAACATGGGGTTGTGATGATGGGTCTCCCTATAACATGGGGTTGTAGATGATGGGTCTCTCTATAACATGGGGTTTGTAGATGATGGGTCTCTCTATAACATGGGGTTGTGATGATGGTCTCTCTATAACTTGGGGTTGTGATGATGGGTCTCCCTATAACATGGGGTTATAGATGATGGGTCTCCCTATAACATGGGGTTATAGATGATGGGTCTCTCTATAACATGGGGTTATAGATGATGGGTTCTCCCTATAACATGGGGTTATAGATGATGGGTCTCCCTATAACATGGGGTTATAGATGATGGGTCTCCCTATAACATGGGGTTATAGGATGATGGGTCTCCCTATAACATGGGGTTATAGATGATGGGTCTCTCTATAACATGGGGTTATAGCTGATGGGTTCTCCCTATAACATGGGGTTATAGATGATGGGTCTCCCTATAACATGGGGTTATAGATGATGGGTCTCTCTATAACATGGGGTTATAGATGATGGGTCTCTCTATAACATGGGGTTATAGATGATGGGTCTCTCTATAACATGGGGTTGTAGATGATGGGTCTCTCTATAACATGGGGTTGTAGATGATGGGTCTCCCTATAACATGGGGTTATAGATGATGGGTCTCCCTATAACATGGGGTATAGATGATGGGTCCTCCCTATAACATGGGGTTGTGATGATGGGTCTCCCTATAAACATGGGGTTATAGATGATGGGTCTCCCTATAACATGGGGTTATAGATGATGGTTCTCCCTATAACATGGGGTTGTGATGATGGTCTCCCTATAACATGGGGGTTATAGATGATGGGTCCTCCCTATAACATGGGGTTATAGATGATGGGTCTCCCTATAACATGGGGTTGTAGATGATGGGTCTCCCTATAACATGGGGTTATAGATGATGGGTCTCCCTATAACATGGGGTTGTAGATGATGGGTCTCTCTATAACATGGGGTTATAGATGATGGGTCTCTCTATAACATGGGGTTATAGATGATGGGTCTCTCTATAACATGGGGTTATAGATGATGGGTCTCTCTATAACATGGGGTTATAGATGATGGGTCTCCTATAACATGGGGTATAGATGATGGGTTCTCCCTATAACATGGGGTTATAGATGATGGGTCTCTCTATAACATGGGGTTATAGATGATGGGTCTCTCTATAACATGGGTTGTAGATGATGGGTCTCTCTATAACATGGGGTTATAGATGAATGGGTCTCTCTATAACATGGGGTTATAGATGATGGGTCTCTCTATAACATGGGGTTATAGATGATGGGTCTCTCTATAACATGGGGTTATAGATGATGGGTCTCTCTATAACATGGGGTTGTAGATGATGGGTCTCCCTATAACATGGGGTTATAGATGATGGGTCTCTCTATAACATGGGGTTATAGATGATGGGTCTCCCTATAACATGGGGTTGTGATGATGGGTCTCCCTATAACATGGGGTTATAGATGATGGGTCTCCCTATAACATGGGGTTGTGATGATGGGTCTCCCTATAACATGGGGTTATAGATGATGGGTCTCTCTATAACATGGGGTTATAGATGATGGGTCTCTCTATAACATGGGGTTATAGATGATGGGTCTCTCTATAACATGGGGTTGTAGATGATGGGTCTCTCTATAACATGGGGTTATAGATGATGGGTCTCTCTATAACATGGGGTTATAGATGATGGGTCTCTCTATAACATGGGGTTATAGATGATGGGTCTCTCTATAACATGGGGTTATAGATGATGGGTCTCTCTATAACATGGGGTTGTAGATGATGGGTCTCCCTATAACATGGGGTTATAGATGATGGGTCTCTCTATAACATGGGGTTGTAGATGATGGGTCTCTCTATAACATGGGGTTATAGATGATGGGTCTCCCTATAACATGGGGTTGTAGATGATGGGTCTCTCTATAACATGGGGTTGTAGATGATGGGTCTCCCTATAACATGGGGTTATAGATGATGGGTCTCCCTATAACATGGGGTTATAGATGATGGGTCTCCCTATAACATGGGGTTATAGATGATGGGTCTCCCTATAACATGGGGTTGTGATGATGGGTCTCCCTATAACATGGGGTTATAGATGATGGGTCTCCCTATAACATGGGGTTATAGATGATGGGTCTCCCTATAACATGGGGTTATAGATGATGGGTCTCTCTATAACATGGGGTTATAGATGATGGGTCTCCCTATAACATGGGGTTATAGATGATGGGTCTCCCTATAACATGGGGTTGTGATGATGGGTCTCCCTATAACATGGGGTTATAGATGATGGGTCTCCCTATAACATGGGGTTGTGATGATGGGTCTCTCTATAACATGGGGTTGTAGATGATGGGTCTCCCTATAACATGGGGTTGTGATGATGGGTCTCTCTATAACATGGGGTTATAGATGATGGGTCTCCCTATAACATGGGGTTGTAGATGATGGGTCTCCCTATAACATGGGGTTATAGATGATGGGTCTCCCTATAACATGGGGTTGTAGATGATGGGTCTCCCTATAACATGGGGTTGTAGATGATGGGTCTCCCTATAACATGGGGTTGTAGATGATGGGTCTCCCTATAACATGGGGTTATAGATGATGGGTCTCTCTATAACATGGGGTTATAGATGATGGGTCTCCCTATAACATGGGGTTATAGATGATGGGTCTCCCTATAACATGGGGTTGTGATGATGGGTCTCCCTATAACATGGGGTTGTGATGATGGGTCTCCCTATAACATGGGGTTATAGATGATGGGTCTCCCTATAACATGGGGTTGTGATGATGGGTCTCCCTATAACATGGGGTTGTGATGATGGGTCTCTCTATAACATGGGGTTGTGATGATGGGTCTCCCTATAACATGGGGTTGTGATGATGGGTCTCTCTATAACATGGGGTTGTGATGATGGGTCTCCCTATAACATGGGGTTGTGATGATGGGTCTCCCTATAACATGGGGTTGTGATGATGGGTCTCCCTATAACATGGGGTTGTGATGATGGGTCTCCCTATAACATGGGGTTGTAGATGATGGGTCTCCCTATAACATGGGGTTGTGATGATGGGTCTCCCTATAACATGGGGTTGTGATGATGGGTCTCTCTATAACATGGGGTTGTGATGATGGGTCTCCCTATAACATGGGGTTATAGATGATGGGTCTCCCTATAACATGGGGTTGTAGATGATGGGTCTCCCTATAACATGGGGTTGTGATGATGGGGTCTCCCTATAACATGGGGTTGTAGATGATGGGTCTCCCTATAACATGGGGTTGTGATGATGGGTCTCCCTATAACATGGGGTTGTGATGATGGGTCTCCCTATAACATGGGGTTGTGATGATGGGTCTCTCTATAACATGGGGTTTGATGATGGGTCTCCCTATAACATGGGGTTGTGATGATGGGTCTCCCTATAACATGGGGTTGTGATGATGGGTCTCCCTATAACATGGGGTTGTAGATGATGGGTCTCCCTATAACATGGGGTTGTGATGATGGGTCTCCCTATAACATGGGGTTGTAGATGATGGGTCTCCCTATAACATGGGGTTATAGATGATGGGTCTCCCTATAACATGGGGTTGTGATGATGGGTTCTCCCTATAACATGGGGTTGTGATGATGGGTCTCTCTATAACATGGGGTTGTGATGATGGGTCTCCCTATAACATGGGGTTGTAGATGATGGGTCTCCCTATAACATGGGGTTGTAGATGATGGGTCCTCCCTATAACATGGGGTTGTGATGATGGGTCTCTCTATAACATGGGGTTGTAGATGATGGGTCTCTCCCTATAACATGGGGTTGTAGATGATGGGTCTCCCTATAACATGGGGTTTGTAGATGATGGGTCTCCCTATAACATGGGGTTGTGATGATGGGTCTCCCTATAACATGGGGTTGTGATGATGGGTCTCCCTATAACATGGGGTTGTGATGATGGGTCTCCCTATAACATGGGGTTGTAGATGATGGGTCTCCCTATAACATGGGGTTGTAGATGATGGGTCTCCCTATAACATGGGGTTATAGATGATGGGTCTCCCTATAACATGGGGTTATAGATGATGGGTCTCCCTATAACATGGGGTTGTGATGATGGGTCTCCCTATAACATGGGGTTGTAGATGATGGGTCTCCCTATAACATGGGGTTGTAGATGATGGGTCTCCCTATAACATGGGGTTGTGATGATGGGTCTCCCTATAACATGGGGTTGTAGATGATGGGTCTCCCTATAACATGGGGTTGTAGATGATGGGTCTCCCTATAACATGGGGTTGTGATGATGGGTCTCCCTATAACATGGGGTTATAGATGATGGGTCTCCCTATAACATGGGGTTGTGATGATGGGTCTCCCTATAACATGGGGTTGTGATGATGGGTCTCCCTATAACATGGGGTTGTAGATGATGATGTGATGATGATGGGTCTCTCTATAACATGGGGTTATAGATGATGGGTCTCCCTATAACATGGGGTTGTGATGATGGGTCTCCCTATAACATGGGGTTGTAGATGATGGGTCTCCCTATAACATGGGGTTGTAGATGATGGGTCTCCCTATAACATGGGGTTGTGATGATGGGTCTCCCTATAACATGGGGTTGTAGATGATGGGTCTCCCTATAACATGGGGTTGTAGATGATGGGTCTCCCTATAACATGGGGTTGTGATGATGGGTCTCCCTATAACATGGGGTTGTGATGATGGGTCTCCCTATAACATGGGGTTGTAGATGATGATGTGATGATGATGGGTCTCTCTATAACATGGGGTTGTGATGATGGGTCTCTCTATAACATGGGGTTGTGATGATGGGTCTCCCTATAACATGGGGTTGTGATGATGGGTCTCCCTATAACATGGGGTTGTGATGATGGGTCTCCCTATAACATGGGGTTGTAGATGATGGGTCTCTCTATAACATGGGGTTATAGATGATGGGTCTCCCTATAACATGGGGTTGTGATGATGGGTCTCCCTATAACATGGGGTTGTGATGATGGGTCTCTCTATAACATGGGGTTGTGATGATGGGTCTCCCTATAACATGGGGTTGTGATGATGGGTCTCCCTATAACATGGGGTTGTGATGATGGGTCTCTCTATAACATGGGGTTATAGATGATGGGTCTCCCTATAACATGGGGTTGTAGATGATGGGTCTCCCTATAACATGGGGTTATAGATGATGGGTCTCCCTATAACATGGGGTTATAGATGATGGGTCTCCCTATAACATGGGGTTATAGATGATGGGTCTCCCTATAACATGGGGTTGTAGATGATGGGTCTCCCTATAACATGGGGTTGTGATGATGGGTCTCCCTATAACATGGGGTTGTGATGATGGGTCTCCCTATAACATGGGGTTGTAGATGATGGGTCTCCCTATAACATGGGGTTATAGATGATGGGTCTCCCTATAACATGGGGTTATAGATGATGGGTCTCTCTATAACATGGGGTTATAGATGATGGGTCTCCCTATAACATGGGGTTATAGATGATGGGTCTCCCTATAACATGGGGTTATAGATGATGGGTCTCCCTATAACATGGGGTTGTAGATGATGGGTCTCCCTATAACATGGGGTTGTAGATGATGGGTCTCCCTATAACATGGGGTTATAGATGATGGGTCTCCCTATAACATGGGGTTGTGATGATGGGTCTCTCTATAGCATGGGGTTGTGATGATGGGTCTCCCTATAACATGGGGTTGTGATGATGGGTCTCCCTATAACATGGGGTTGTGATGATGGGTCTCCCTATAACATGGGGTTGTGATGATGGGTCTCCCTATAACATGGGGTTATAGATGATGGGTCTCCCTATAACATGGGGTTATAGATGATGGGTCTCCCTATAACATGGGGTTGTGATGATGGGTCTCCCTATAACATGGGGTTGTAGATGATGGGTCTCCCTATAACATGGGGTTGTAGATGATGGGTCTCTCTATAACATGGGGTTATAGATGATGGGTCTCCCTATAACATGGGGTTGTAGATGATGGGTCTCTCTATAACATGGGGTTGTAGATGATGGGTCTCCCTATAACATGGGGTTGTGATGATGGGTCTCCCTATAACATGGGGTTGTAGATGATGGGTCTCCCTATAACATGGGGTTGTAGATGATGGGTCTCCCTATAACATGGGGTTGTAGATGATGGGTCTCCCTATAACATGGGGTTATAGATGATGGGTCTCCCTATAACATGGGGTTATAGATGATGGGTCTCCCTATAACATGGGGTTGTAGATGATGGGTCTCCCTATAACATGGGGTTGTAGATGATGGGTCTCCCTATAACATGGGGTTGTAGATGATGGGTCTCCCTATAACATGGGGTTATAGATGATGGGTCTCCCTATAACATGGGGTTGTAGATGATGGGTCTCCCTATAACATGGGGTTATAGATGATGGGTCTCCCTATAACATGGGGTTATAGATGATGGGTCTCCCTATAACATGGGGTTATAGATGATGGGTCTCCCTATAACATGGGGTTATAGATGATGGGTCTCTCTATAACATGGGGTTGTGATGATGGGTCTCCCTATAACATGGGGTTATAGATGATGGGTCTCCCTATAACATGGGGTTGTAGATGATGGGTCTCCCTATAACATGGGGTTATAGATGATGGGTCTCTCTATAACATGGGGTTGTGATGATGGGTCTCCCTATAACATGGGGTTGTAGATGATGGGTCTCTCTATAACATGGGGTTGTAGATGATGGGTCTCTCTATAACATGGGGTTGTGATGATGGGTCTCTCTATAACATGGGGTTGTGATGATGGGTCTCCCTATAACATGGGGTTATAGATGATGGGTCTCCCTATAACATGGGGTTATAGATGATGGGTCTCTCTATAACATGGGGTTATAGATGATGGGTCTCCCTATAACATGGGGTTATAGATGATGGGTCTCCCTATAACATGGGGTTATAGATGATGGGTCTCCCTATAACATGGGGTTATAGATGATGGGTCTCCCTATAACATGGGGTTATAGATGATGGGTCTCTCTATAACATGGGGTTATAGATGATGGGTCTCCCTATAACATGGGGTTATAGATGATGGGTCTCCCTATAACATGGGGTTATAGATGATGGGTCTCTCTATAACATGGGGTTATAGATGATGGGTCTCTCTATAACATGGGGTTATAGATGATGGGTCTCTCTATAACATGGGGTTGTAGATGATGGGTCTCTCTATAACATGGGGTTGTAGATGATGGGTCTCCCTATAACATGGGGTTATAGATGATGGGTCTCCCTATAACATGGGGTTATAGATGATGGGTCTCCCTATAACATGGGGTTGTGATGATGGGTCTCCCTATAACATGGGGTTATAGATGATGGGTCTCCCTATAACATGGGGTTATAGATGATGGGTCTCCCTATAACATGGGGTTGTGATGATGGTCTCCCTATAACATGGGGTTATAGATGATGGGTCTCCCTATAACATGGGGTTATAGATGATGGGTCTCCCTATAACATGGGGTTGTAGATGATGGGTCTCCCTATAACATGGGGTTGTGATGATGGGTCTCCCTATAACATGGGGTTATAGATGATGGGTCTCCCTATAACATGGGGTTGTAGATGATGGGTCTCTCTATAACATGGGGTTATAGATGATGGGTCTCTCTATAACATGGGGTTATAGATGATGGGTCTCTCTATAACATGGGGTTATAGATGATGGGTCTCTCTATAACATGGGGTTATAGATGATGGGTCTCCCTATAACATGGGGTATAGATGATGGGTCTCCCTATAACATGGGGTTATAGATGATGGGTCTCTCTATAACATGGGGTTATAGATGATGGGTCTCTCTATAACATGGGGTTATAGATGATGGGTCTCCCTATAACATGGGGTTGTGCTGATGGGTCTCCCTATAACATGGGGTTATAGATGATGGGTCTCCCTATAACATGGGGTTGTAGATGATGGGTCTCCCTATAACATGGGGTTATAGATGATGGGTCTCCCTATAACATGGGGTTATAGATGATGGGTCTCTCTATAACATGGGGTTGTAGATGATGGGTCTCCCTATAACATGGGGTTATAGATGATGGGTCTCTCTATAACATGGGGTTATAGATGATGGGTCTCTCTATAACATGGGGTTATAGATGATGGGTCTCTCTATAACATGGGGTTATAGATGATGGGTCTCCCTATAACATGGGGTTATAGATGATGGGTCTCTCTATAACATGGGGTTGTAGATGATGGGTCTCCCTATAACATGGGGTTATAGATGATGGGTCTCCCTATAACATGGGGTTGTAGATGATGGGTCTCCCTATAACATGGGGTTATAGATGATGGGTCTCTCTATAACATGGGGTTATAGATGATGGGTCTCTCTATAACATGGGGTTATAGATGATGGGTCTCTCTATAACATGGGGTTATAGATGATGGGTCTCCCTATAACATGGGGTTGTGATGATGGGTCTCCCTATAACATGGGGTTATAGATGATGGGTCTCTCTATAACATGGGGTTATAGATGATGGGTCTCTCTATAACATGGGGTTATAGATGATGGGTCTCTCTATAACATGGGGTTGTAGATGATGGGTCTCCCTATAACATGGGGTTATAGATGATGGGTCTCTCTATAACATGGGGTTATAGATGATGGGTCTCCCTATAACATGGGGTTGTGATGATGGGTCTCCCTATAACATGGGGTTATTAGATGAGGGTCTCCCTATAACATGGGGTTGTGATGATGGGTCTCCCTATAACATGGGGTTATAGATGATGGGTCTCTCTATAACATGGGGTTATAGATGATGGGTCTCTCTATAACATGGGGTTATAGATGATGGGTCTCTCTATAACATGGGGTTGTAGATGATGGGTCTCTCTATAACATGGGGTTATAGATG
Source organism: Salmo trutta (assembly GCF_901001165.1). Lineage (NCBI taxonomy): Eukaryota > Metazoa > Chordata > Actinopteri > Salmoniformes > Salmonidae > Salmo > Salmo trutta. The sequence goes on along the minus strand of NC_042961.1, from coordinate 2,183,371 downwards.
ATGGGTCTCTCTATAACATGGGGTTATAGATGATGGGTCTCTCTATAACATGGGGTTATAGATGATGGGTCTCTCTATAACATGGGGTTATAGATGATGGGTCTCTCTATAACATGGGGTTGTAGATGATGGGTCTCCCTATAACATGGGGTTATAGATGATGGGTCTCTCTATAACATGGGGTTATAGATGATGGGTCTCCCTATAACATGGGGTTGTGATGATGGGTCTCCCTATAACATGGGGTTATAGATGATGGGTCTCCCTATAACATGGGGTTGTGATGATGGGTCTCCCTATAACATGGGGTTATAGATGATGGGTCTCTCTATAACATGGGGTTATAGATGATGGGTCTCTCTATAACATGGGGTTATAGATGATGGGTCTCTCTATAACATGGGGTTGTAGATGATGGGTCTCTCTATAACATGGGGTTATAGATGATGGGTCTCTCTATAACATGGGGTTATAGATGATGGGTCTCTCTATAACATGGGGTTATAGATGATGGGTCTCTCTATAACATGGGGTTATAGATGATGGGTCTCTCTATAACATGGGGTTGTAGATGATGGGTCTCCCTATAACATGGGGTTATAGATGATGGGTCTCTCTATAACATGGGGTTGTAGATGATGGGTCTCTCTATAACATGGGGTTATAGATGATGGGTCTCCCTATAACATGGGGTTGTAGATGATGGGTCTCTCTATAACATGGGGTTGTAGATGATGGGTCTCCCTATAACATGGGGTTATAGATGATGGGTCTCCCTATAACATGGGGTTATAGATGATGGGTCTCCCTATAACATGGGGTTATAGATGATGGGTCTCCCTATAACATGGGGTTGTGATGATGGGTCTCCCTATAACATGGGGTTATAGATGATGGGTCTCCCTATAACATGGGGTTATAGATGATGGGTCTCCCTATAACATGGGGTTATAGATGATGGGTCTCTCTATAACATGGGGTTATAGATGATGGGTCTCCCTATAACATGGGGTTATAGATGATGGGTCTCCCTATAACATGGGGTTATAGATGATGGGTCTCCCTATAACATGGGGTTGTGGATGATGGGTCTCCCTATAACATGGGGTTGTGGATGATGGGTCTCCCTATAACATGGGGTTATAGATGATGGGTCTCTCTATAACATGGGGTTATAGATGATGGGTCTCTCTATAACATGGGGTTGTAGATGATGGGTCTCCCTATAACATGGGGTTATAGATGATGGGTCTCTCTATAACATGGGGTTATAGATGATGGGTCTCTCTATAACATGGGGTTGTAGATGATGGGTCTCCTTATAACATGGGGTTGTGGATGATGGGTCTCCCTATAACATGGGGTTATAGATGATGGGTCTCTCTATAACATGGGGTTATAGATGATGGGTCTCTCTATAACATGGGGTTATAGATGATGGGTCTCCCTATAACATGGGGTTGTGATGATGGGTCTCTCTATAACATGGGGTTATAGATGATGGGTCTCCCTATAACATGGGGTTGTGATGATGGGTCTCTCTATAACATGGGGTTATAGATGATGGGTCTCCCTATAACATGGGGTTGTGATGATGGGTCTCCCTATAACATGGGGTTGTAGATGATGGGTCTCTCTATAACATGGGGTTATAGATGATGGGTCTCCCTATAACATGGGGTTATAGATGATGGGTCTCTCTATAACATGGGGTTGTAGATGATGGGTCTCCCTATAACATGGGGTTGTAGATGATGGGTCTCCCTATAACATGGGGTTGTAGATGATGGGTCTCCCTATAACATGGGGTTATAGATGATGGGTCTCCCTATAACATGGGGTTATAGATGATGGGTCTCCCTATAACATGGGGTTGTGATGATGGGTCTCCCTATAACATGGGGTTATAGATGATGGGTCTCCCTATAACATGGGGTTGTGATGATGGGTCTCCCTATAACATGGGGTTATAGATGATGGGTCTCTCTATAACATGGGGTTGTAGATGATGGGTCTCCCTATAACATGGGGTTGTAGATGATGGGTCTCTCTATAACATGGGGTTGTAGATGATGGGTCTCCCTATAACATGGGGTTATAGATGATGGGTCTCCCTATAACATGGGGTTATAGATGATGGGTCTCTCTATAACATGGGGTTATAGATGATGGGTCTCCCTATAACATGGGGTTATAGATGATGGGTCTCTCTATAACATGGGGTTATAGATGATGGGTCTCTCTATAACATGGGGTTATAGATGATGGGTCTCTCTATAACATGGGGTTATAGATGATGGGTCTCTCTATAACATGGGGTTATAGATGATGGGTCTCCCTATAACATGGGGTTATAGATGATGGGTCTCCCTATAACATGGGGTTATAGATGATGGGTCTCTCTATAACATGGGGTTGTGATGATGGGTCTCTCTATAACATGGGGTTGTAGATGATGGGTCTCTCTATAACATGGGGTTATAGATGATGGGTCTCTCTATAACATGGGGTTATAGATGATGGGTCTCCCTATAACATGGGGTTATAGATGATGGGTCTCTCTATAACATGGGGTTATAGATGATGGGTCTCCCTATAACATGGGGTTATAGATGATGGGTCTCCCTATAACATGGGGTTATAGATGATGGGTCTCCCTATAACATGGGGTTATAGATGATGGGTCTCCCTATAACATGGGGTTATAGATGATGGGTCTCTCTATAACATGGGGTTATAGATGATGGGTCTCCCTATAACATGGGGTTATAGATGATGGGTCTCCCTATAACATGGGGTTATAGATGATGGGTCTCTCTATAACATGGGGTTATAGATGATGGGTCTCTCTATAACATGGGGTTATAGATGATGGGTCTCCCTATAACATGGGGTTATAGATGATGGGTCTCTCTATAACATGGGGTTATAGATGATGGGTCTCTCTATAACATGGGGTTGTGATGATGGGTCTCTCTATAACATGGGGTTATAGATGATGGGTCTCCCTATAACATGGGGTTATAGATGATGGGTCTCCCTATAACATGGGGTTATAGATGATGGGTCTCCCTATAACATGGGGTTATAGATGATGGGTCTCCCTATAACATGGGGTTGTAGATGATGGGTCTCCCTATAACATGGGGTTATAGATGATGGGTCTCTCTATAACATGGGGTTATAGATGATGGGTCTCCCTATAACATGGGGTTATAGATGATGGGTCTCCCTATAACATGGGGTTATAGATGATGGGTCTCCCTATAACATGGGGTTATAGATGATGGGTCTCCCTATAACATGGGGTTGTAGATGATGGGTCTCCCTATAACATGGGGTTGTAGATGATGGGTCTCCCTATAACATGGGGTTATAGATGATGGGTCTCCCTATAACATGGGGTTATAGATGATGGGTCTCCCTATAACATGGGGTTATAGATGATGGGTCTCCCTATAACATGGGGTTATAGATGATGGGTCTCCCTATAACATGGGGTTATAGATGATGGGTCTCCCTATAACATGTGGTTATAGATGATGGGTCTCTCTATAACATGGGGTTATAGATGATGGGTCTCCCTATAACATGGGGTTGTAGATGATGGGTCTCCCTATAACATGTGGTTATAGATGATGGGTCTCTCTATAACATGGGGTTATAGATGATGGGTCTCTCTATAACATGTGGTTATAGATGATGGGTCTCCCTATAACATGGGGTTATAGATCCATACAAAGGTGGTTTTGCCTCCCGTTCACTTCCACTTGTTTCAGTCAATCACTTTAAGTTGGCATCCAAGCTTAGGTATTAAGGCCTAACCTACAAGTTAATACCTGTATATTAAGTATCTAGCTCCCTGCGGGTTTGCTGGTTCATAGCTCCAGCCACTGTTACCCATGTCCAGTAGCTTCCCATCTCCCTATAACATATCTATGAGATTAGTAACAGTCTAGTCTGGTGCAACAATAATACAACAGCTCTATTCCACTACCAGGAAATAGACTTTGATCGGTGAGTTCCATTTTGAATAGGCTACATTTCATAGCTGTGACTTGTTCTATGGTTTTGGACATCTGACACTGTCATTTCTAATCAGCTATCACAGAGCAGTGGTTCCTATATGGTGTGATTGACTGACAGGGAAATGTTTTAAATTTAACCTTTATTTAACTAGGCAAGTCAGTTAAGAACAAATTCTTATTTACAATGACGGCCTACACCGGCCAAACCCGGACGACCAAGAACCAAAATGAGTGAGTAGGCTGGGGCTACCAAACTGCTGCCCTGATTGGACAACAACAGTAATGAGTAGCCCAACTAGAGGCTGGGGCTACCAAACTGCTGCCCTGATTGGACAACAACAGTAATGAGTAGCCCAACTAGAGGCTGGGGCTACCAAACTGCTGCCCTGATTGGACAACAACAGTAATGAGTAGCCCAACTAGAGGCTGAGGCTACCAAACTGCTGCCCTGATTGGACAACAACAGTAATGAGTAGCCCAACTAGAGGCTGGGGCTACCAAACTGCTGCCCTGATTGGACAACAACAGTAATGAGTAGCCCAACTAGAGGCTGAGGCTACCAAACTGCTGCCCTGATTGGACAACAGTAATGAGTAGCCCAACTAGAGGCTGAGGCTACCAAACTGCTGCCCTGATTGGACAACAACAGTAATGAGTAGCCCAACTAGAGGCTGAGGCTACCAAACTGCTGCCCTGATTGGACAACAACAGTAATGAGTAGCCCAACTAGAGGCTGAGGCTACCAAACTGCTGCCCTGATTGGACAACAACAGTAATGAGTAGCCCAACTAGAGGCTGGGGCTACCAAACTGCTGCCCTGATTGGACAACAGTAATGAGTAGCCCAACTAGAGGCTGAGGCTACCAAACAGCTGCCCTGATTGGACAACGGCAATGAGTAGACCAACTACTGTATTCTCTAATAACATAGGCTACTATTGTTATATTACTTTGATTATGTCAGAGGAGAAAGACCAGCTGCCTCTGGTATGGAGGATTTAGTGGGGTACCCAACCTGTCAGCGTGCAACTTTGGAATGGGACATTACAGTAAGAAGTGGGAGCTAATTTGTTAGGCACAGCCTGAGGTCCAATGGTACTAAGGTACCTTTCAAGTGATGAATAGCCACATTCAACCAAGTAGCCTAAGCCAATTCACTGTTATTGAATTACATTGAATTCATTTGGGTAAAACAATATACAACAATGTGTACATTGTATTCCCAGAGGATAGTACTTCAAATTATAACACTAGTTGGTACTTTAGACCGTGTCTCCAGACAATGTGCAAGTAGAAGCTGTTAAACTTATTTTCGATACATTCATTGTGTTATTCATTCTTCATCATTGTAGTAGGCTGCATCCACACAATCACTTACCTTCAAAATAACATGCCATATTCCAAAATGTTCTAAAGGCTCAATAATCAGAAATCACCTATGGAGATCAAATGTTCTGTACAAATCCAATATCGGTATTTCCACTAGGTAGCCTATCAAGTCATCAAGGATATACAACTATAACTATATTGAAACGAAATTGGTCAAATAGTCCAATAAAATCTAAGACATATTACAGAAAAAAGTTTGTTTTTGTTGTAAATCCCCAAATGGTCATTCAGTCATTCATCTATATGGCCACCCCAGTGCAGAATGGACTGCTGAAGACATAACTTGCTGGAGCTCTCCTCTCTCACAAATGAAATCCTTTTCGCAATTCCTCCACCGCCCGCACTTCCCAAAGCGTGACAACCCGACCTTTATTCCATCAATCGTTTATCTCACTTGACTTCAGCCTAATGAAACGCACCCCCCGGCCCGACTGTAGCCTACCTATTGGTATTTATCTAGGCTATATTTCACAAATACAATTAGCCTATGCCTTGTACGAGTTTCGGGTCTGCCCCTTTCCCAGGCAAATAAACCACGTCACATTTCCTCCCGGACTGGCTCTGGACCTTTTGGTGCTTTCAAGACAACTTGGAACTAAAAAATAATCATTAAAAAAAGTCCAAATCATGACGTCAGTGATCTTCAGGTCGGAAAGTCGCACCTCTACAAAGATGCCCTGGTTTCCGACTTAGAATTCCAAGTTGGATGGCGGTTCAAAACGATTTTTCCCAGTAGGAGCTAGTTTTTCCCCCCTGAGTTCCCAGTTGTCTTGAATGCACCGAAGGCGGAGATTTCACAAGTTCCCAGTGGGTTTGAACGCAGCATTTGCTTCTACTAAAATACTCCCCCTCTTGCTTTAGCCTCGCCCCCATGATATCTTATATATATATATTCAGATAGCCTAGCATAGACAATCAGATAGATACATTAAATCAGTAACATATTAAAGCCAGCATAGACCCGGCACCACACGAATAACCGATCTGTAGTCCTAGCCTAACCTTAAAATTAATGTAGCCTAGTTGTATACATTCCCGAATGCAGAACGGTAGATGCGGAAATGATGGGGACAGGTTGTTACATTTTGTTCCACTGTAGCATAGCCTACACATCAAACACGAATTATACATGATTGAAGAAATAAAATTGCAACATAAAATTGCTAAACAAAATGACCAGATCAACTGGCTACTGTTTCTATTCGTTTTCCAATACATTCAGAATATGCTATGATAACTTAGATAGGCCTATTTCTGGGTAGGCTACAGCGATCAAACCACTCGTAGTGCTATTGGGCTACTCTTGTAACTTATCTTTTACGACGACAGTCATGATTATTGGCACCCAGCAAGGTATTGGACAGTTTAATTGAGCTAATAAATGCATTTCCTTACTGTTTGGCTTGTAGGATGTTGGCGACAGGAAAATCGTGCGATGGGCTTGTCCAAGTATGGACACAACCGCGGAGACCGATTAAATTATCACAACTAATGTCCCTTTGGGAGTTTATTTACATTAAAATGACATGCAACACATTGTATTGTATATTGGGCAGGTATTTTAGTAATTCGTTCACACAAAAACACTATATTAGATTAATTGTATCAAAACGATATATAGAAATGCCATTCTAAAACAAGGACCAATGAAAAGCTTGTATCCGAATGCTGTGGCCAATGAAAATGCAGTTTTTCACGACGTTCCTGAACCCCAAACACCAGAGCCACGACATTGATGCCACGTCAATGATCACCTTCATACATTACTAATGGGTTATTAACTAGACCAGGGGTGGGTTATTAACTAGACCAGGGGTGGGTTAATAACTAGACCAGGGGTGGGTTAATAACTAGACCAGGGGTGGGTTAATAACTAGACCAGGGGTGGGTTATTAACTAGACCAGGGGTGGGTTATTAACTAGACCAGGGGTGGGTTAATAACTAGACCAGGGGTGGGTTAATAACTAGACCAGGGGTGGGTTAATAACTAGACCAGGGGTAGGTTAATAACTAGACCAGGGGTGGGTTAATAACTAGACCAGGGGTGGGTTATTAACTAGACCAGGGGTGGGTTAATAACTAGACCAGGGGTGGGTTAATAACTAGACCAGGGGTGGGTTTATAACTAAACCAGGGGTGGGTTAATAACTAGACCAGGGGTGGGGTAATAACTAGACCAGGGGTGGGTTAATAACTAGACCAGGGGTGGGTTATTAACTAGACCAGGGGTGGGGTAATAACTAGACCAGGGGTGGGTGATAACTAGACCAGGGGTGGGTAATAACTAGACCAGGGGTGGGTTAATAACTGGACCAGGGGTGGGTTAATAACTAGACCAGGGGTGGGTTAATAACTAGACCAGGGGTGGGTGATAACTAGACCAGGGGTGGGTTAATAACTAGACCAGGGGTGGGTTAATAACTAGACCAGGGGTGGGTTAATAACTAGACCAGGGGTGGGTAATAACTAGACCAGGGGTGGGTTTATAACTAGACCAGGGGTGGGTTAATAACTAGACCAGGGGTGGTTTAATAACTAGACCAGGGGTGGGTTATTAACTAGACCAGGGGTGGGTTATTAACTAGACCAGGGGTGGGTTAATAACTAGACCAGGGGTGGGTTAATAACTAGACCAGGGGTGGGTTAATAACTAGACCAGGGGTGGGTTAATAACTAGACCAGGGGTGGGTTAATAACTAGACCAGGGGTGGGTTAATAACTAGACCAGGGGTGGGTTAATAACTAGACCAGGGGTGGGTTATTAACTAGACCAGGGGTGGGTTAATAACTAGACCAGGGGTGGGTTATTAACTAGACCAGGGGTGGGTTAATAACTAGACCAGGGGTGGGTTTATAACTAGACCAGGGGTCGTTAATAACTAGACCAGGGGTGGGTTAATAACTAGACCAGGGGTGGGTTAATAACTAGACCAGGGGTGGGTTAATAACTAGACCAGGGGTGGGTTAATAACTAGACCAGGGGTGGGTTTATAACTAGACCAGGGGTGGGTTAATAACTAGACCAGGGGTGGGTTAATAACTAGACCAGGGGTGGGTTATTAACTAGACCAGGGGTGGGTTATTAACTAGACCAGGGGTGGGTTAATAACTAGACCAGGGGTGGGTTAATAACTAGACCAGGGGTGGGTTATTAACTAGACCAGGGGTGGGTTTATAACTAGACCAGGGGTGGGTTAATAACTAGACCAGGGTGGGGTAATAACTAGACCAGGGGTGGGTTATTAACTAGACCAGGGGTGGGTTATTAACTAGACCAGGGGTAGGGTAATAACTAGACCAGGGGTGGGTTATTAACTAGACCAGGGGTGGGTTAATAACTAGACCAGGGGTGGGTTAATAACTAGACCAGGGGTGGGTTAATAACTAGACCAGGGGTGGGTTAATAACTAGACCAGGGGTGGGTTATTAACTAGACCAGGGGTGGGTTAATAACTAGACCAGGGGTGGGGTATTAACTAGACCAGGGGTGGGTTATTAACTAGACCAGGGGTGGGTTAATAGCTAGACCAGGGGTGGGTTAATAACTAGACCAGGGGTGGGTTAATAACTAGACCAGGGGTGGGTTAATAACTAGACCAGGGGTGGGTTAATAGCTAGACCAGGGGTGGGTTAATAACTAGACCAGGGGTGGGTTAATAACTAGACCAGGGGTGGGTTAATAACTAGACCAGGGGTGAGTTATTAACTAGACCAGGGGTGGGTTATTAACTAGACCAGGGGTAGGTTAATAACTAGACCAGGGATGGGTTAATAACTAGACCAGGGGTGGGTTAATAACTAGACCAGGGGTGGGTTATTAACTAGACCAGGGGTGGGTTATTAACTAGACCGGGGTGGGCTAATAACTAGACCAGGGGTGGGTTATTAACTAGACCAGGGCTGGGGTGATAACTAGACCGGGGGTGGGTTATTAACTAGACCGGGGGTGGGGTAATAACTAGACCAGGGGTGGGTTAATAACTAGACCAGGGGTGGGGTGATAACTAGACCAGGGGTGGGTTAATAACTAGACCAGGGGTGGGTAATAACTAGACCAGGGGTGGGTTAATAACTAGACCAGGGGTGGGTAATAACTAGACCAGGGGTGGTTAATTACTAGACCAGGGGTGGGTTATTAACTAGACCAGGGGTGGTTAATTACTAGACCAGGGGGGGCAACTCCAGTCCTCGAAGCCTGATTCATGTCACACTTTTCCCACCAGCTAAAACACCTGACTCCAATAATCAACTAAATGATCTTCAGTTTAAAACGCAAATAAAGTTGAATCAGCTGTGTTTGCTAGGGATGGGGGATGACACTACTCCAGCCTGGAGTTACACCTACAGGTATTTGGGTTAGAAACCAGACTGTTAACATGGAACATAAGTAAAAATATCGGTTACAGATTCTTACTGACATGGTCACGCAAGTGTGATTTTAAATAATGTTCTGGTTGAATTGCAGTACATAAGTCCTTACAACTAAATGGAAGGACCATATTTTTTTACTACAGGTGACAAAGCAATGCAAGTCAGGGAAAATCTGATGTAGGACATTCTGGGTGTAAACTATATATATATATAAATTAACATTTATGAATCACACTCCCTCCGGCTAATCATAGTTTTACTAAATACTTTATAATAGATGCTGCCCTGTTGAAAGGAGAGCGTGCAAGCTAGCACATCATTATACTGTGGCTAGCTACACTATTCATAGGAATAATAAAATGTTGATTTGTGCAGACATTATAAAAATGACTCAATCAGTTAAGGATAAATGTTTTATTGTTTCGTCAGGAGTGTGAATCCAGGGAGATATTATCCAGAGGTATAAAACATAATTAACCATCTGATACATTTTACTGTCCTGTGTGTTAGATTAGAATGTGCTGCCCCCCCTAGTGGCAGGACTATGCCATAACCACCTGCTACTATTAGAATAGGATTACATCTGGTGATCACATTCAGATCGTCAAATACCTTAATGGGAAAATGCCAAATAGTAAAAAAAAAAATGTATGAAGTTAAATAATCATTGAACCAAGAGTTGTTTCACAAAAATATTAAGTTAAATCTAGAAACACAATAAGGACTATACATTGTTTGCTGATTTTATTGTTCTGCCTGAGCAACAATTAACCGTTAAACAATGATCATCATAGTAACTACTAGTGCATCAACTACCCATAACAAATTCTCCATTCCATGGTAACCATCCAAACAGGGATAACCTGTTCAGAAGTGTGTAACATTAATGTTTTGGACACAGAGTTTCAGCAGTGAGTGTATCATGCCATGTTCATGTGCTATCAGAATAACCAGAAACTCAGGTCTAAAACTACTGTAAAACGTATAAAGTTAAACCGTTCATATGGAACTTCCAAGTTGGATATTCCAGAGTTTCCTAAGTTCCGAGTAGCACGTGAATGCGGCATCACAGACGCGAGTCTGGAGGTGTGGGTTCTGTGTCCAAGTGCTGTTGCAGGGTTGGTTGCCGTGGCTGGGAGCGTAGTCAAGCGTTGAGGAAGGTGAATGCGGTGTCCCTCTCCTCCACCAGCTCGGCTGCCGTGGCGTCCATCTTGCCTCGGGAGAAGTCGTTGATGGCCAACCCGTCCACAATCTTCCACTGCTTGTCCTGAGGATAACAAAGACAGGAGAATACTGTATATTGAATAATAGGCCAAAGTGATCAACTTCCCACTGCAATAGGTAGTCGGTTGTAGACTAGAGCACCAGTTTATAGTCAATAGAAGCAGAGCTCTCTGGTTAAGTGGTGATGACAGCTGACCTTGCAGCACAATGATCTTCTGACCAATCAGATAAGATCTTTCGCCAATAATTGGGCAAAAGCTCAGAATTGTGCTGCCTGTGTAAACGCAGCCTTAGTATGGAGGAGTGTAGAGAGCAGAGTCAGGGATCCGTCTCACCTTGATGTGAACAGGGAACGAGTAGATGAGGTCTTCGGCAACACCATAGGAGTTACTGCTGGAATAGACACCCATGGAGACAAACTCCCCCTGCAAACACAAGAGGACAGAGTTCAGGGCTGCGTTCGGGAACCATTAACCGAAAGACAATCTGCTGCTGCACCACCGCGCTGCGTTCAAGAACCATTAACCCAAAGACAGGCTGCACCACCACCACGCTGCGTTCAGGAACCATTAACCCAAAGACAGGCTGCTGCACCACCACGCTGCGTTCAGGAACCATTAACCCAAAGACAGGCTGCTGCACCACCACCACGCTGCGTTCAGGAACCATTAACCCAAAGACAGGCTGCTGCACCACCACCACGCTGCGTTCAGGAACCATTAACCCAAAGACAGGCTGCTGCACCACCACGCTGCGTTCAGGAACCATTAACCCAAAGACAGGCTACACCACGCTGCGTTCAGGAACCATTAACCCAAAGACAGGCTGCTGCACCACCACCACGCTGCGTTCAGGAACCATTAACCCAAAGACAGGCTGCTGCACCACCACGCTGCGTTCAGGAACCATTAACCCAAAGACAGGCTACACCACAATTCTCCACCCTCTTCCTAAAGTGTGCAACTGCACACATCTCACAAATGTAACAATGGCTTATAGCCAAATATTACACCAATCCATTACTTTTTAATCAATGACTGTCTGGAATTGTGGGAGTGCACACTCTGGGAGAAGGGTGGAGAATTGGGATGCATCCATACTTTAAATAGTAGAGTGCCCTATAGATTAGGAGTTAATAAAACATAGCCTTAATGGTTAGGATGTAGATTTGGGTAGGGTAAATTAATCCTAAATCTGCATCTTAAAGCCACAGAATTGTCCCATAGGACCCCTCTTAGCTGACCTCAGGAGTGCCTGACCAGATGTCCCTCATGTGGTCACAGATGGCCTTGGCTGCAGACATGGCACTGGACAGCTTCCTGGCTGCGATAACCGCAGCTCCTCTCTGCTGCACTGTCTGAGAGGAAGAGGAGAGGGAGGAAGAGGAGAGGGAGGAAGAGGAGAGGGAGGAAGAGGAGAGGGAGGAAGAGGAGAGGGAGGAAGAGAGGCCTTAGAAAATGTCTCATCCCTACTCCACTAGTCTTCTTCAGCCGTCTCAATTCATCTTTCCAGGATTCCTCTCCCCTTATCAAAACACATGGAGAAGGTCAGAGGTTACTTTCCCTTGGACCATCTCTAATGAGGGGGGTTAAAGTTAAATCACATAGCCAGATGAAAATGTGTTTTACAGTAGAGTAAACTCACAGAAATGAAGGCCCCTTTGAGCCAGTCATCGTCCTTAACAGCGTCGAAGCAGGCCAGGTCGCTGCCCGCCATGTTGACCTTGGCGTAGTAAAATAATAAATGACATATTGTTAAATAATATTACACAGTATTCACTAATGCCTTGCAGTGGTATAATAATACTTCATTATTACATAACATTGATAAATAACCTTGCAGTGGTGGACGTCTGGGTACTGGGTGGACGAATGGTTTCCCCAGATGATCACGTTCTTCACCTGGGTGGCTGGCACGCCGCAGCGCATCGCAACCTGGGGGAGGGATGCAAGAGCTGTGTAAGGATGATATTACCATCTATTAACATAATCCACACACACTTTGTCCCCAATGAAACTTAAACACTACAGTTGACGTACAGACTCAGTCATCATGAGGGATTGGAGTAACAATATTCATTCAGGGGGTTGAAGGGAACAAAACCACTTCATACACAGGTACCTGAGAGCGGGCCCGGTTGTGGTCCAGACGGGTAAGGCAGGAGAAGTTCTCTTTGGGGATGGACGGGGCAGACTTGGCTGCGATCAGACAGTTGGTGTTGGCTGGGTTACCTACCACCAGGACCTGACCGAGACAATGGAGAGGCAACGTTATAAAACCCTCAGGACAGTCGTACACACACACACACACACACACACGGAGAACACCATGGTGTTGGGGAGAATCTCCTTTCCACAGTGGGGTCAGTTTGTAGCCCAAACGGTTCAGACACTACAAACAGGAGCCGGTAGAGACGAGTCCCGTCAGGCTTGTAGAACAAAACAGACCACCATCATGTTCCTGCGAGTCTCATCGGAGAGTTTCTCACGGTCTGACAAACATGAGTGTAGATGTAGAAGACTGCCATAGGTGGATTGAGATGCACTGTACATATTTTAACTTCACAGCAGAGTGATGAGACGGTGAAGGCAACAGACTAAGAGGGCAAATACATTGGACATAGTTATGAATGTAACAAAATGTACGTAGTCATAGTATGCACTTTTAGTCCAACTTAAATGTTTTGTCCATTATCAATGGAATATAGCCATGTATTGCAGTATCTATGGTCACCATGTAGTAAAAATATTTAAGTTACTTGAAACTTGAGCCACCTGTGAGTAGAGGGAAAATTCCAAAGCCTCGCAAGGCTGAAGACGCCATGCTAGACAGTCAGGCAGGCAGCGTGCAAGGCTGAAGACGCCATGCTAGACAGCCAGGCAGGCAGCGTGCAAGGCTGAAGACGCCATGCTAGACAGCCAGGCAGGCAGCGTGCAAGGCTGAAGACGCCATGCTAGACAGCCAGGCAGGCAGCGTGCAAGGCTGAAGACGCCATGCTAGACAGCCAGGCAGGCAGCGTGCAAGGCTGAAGACGCCATGCTAGACAGTCAGGCAGCGCAGCGTGCAAGGCTGAAGACGCCATGCTAGACAGCCAGGCAGCGCAGTGTGCAAGGCTGTAGACGCCATGCTAGACAGTCAGGCAGCGCAGCGTGCAAGGCTGAAGACGCCATGCTAGACAGTCAGGCAGCGCAGCGTGCAAGGCTGAAGACACCATGCTAGACAGTCAGGCAGCGCAGCGTGCAAGGCTGAAGACGCCATGCTAGATAGTCAGGCAGCGTGAAAGGCTGAAGACGTTCTATCAAGGCAGCTTCAGACTTGCACACTGCCTGAAGACAAGTTCAGTTTTTGTAACAAGGTCACTTGGGGAAGAAATGACAAGGGTACGTGCCAGCACACACAAGCAGTCACACTCGTCAGTCTGACAGTCCAACACCTGTTGCTAGATCAGCGCGAGGCCAAAAGGCCTCCTCATAACACACCCACAGTTCCACTGGCACTAGTCAGGACATTCCAGTCCTTGGTGGAGTTCCTATTCTCTACTATTAAAATGACTCATAATTCTGTAGTTTCCACCATATTCCTCCCACCAGTCCATTTATTTTGTAAATCCATCAAGGGGAATGTCCAAGTGCACACTTGGGGAGCAGTAGAGAATCAGAACGTCTCCCTCGACTCCTGGGATGGAACCCAGCCAGGCTGGATACAACGTTAAGCTTACAAGACCGGATAGGTGGGATAGTGTTAAGACATGCAGGCAGCTAGATTTTTTTTAATCAAAAACACACGCTCACAAAACAAACCCACAAACAATGCACACCAATGGCATTCCAGGCCAATCCTTCCATAGGAATTAAGAGCCCAACACGTGGTGAACTGAATTTCAACAGCTCTGGGGTGCAGCATCACGAGTCCTCTCTATGTCTAAAGACACATGGCTTACACTATACCACAAACACAGGGTACCTGCTAGTACTGACAGCTAAGTCTGCATAGACATTTTGAGACACATTGACAGTCACCACACACACAGAGGACAAACCCTGTCTGTTGGGCTCTGGTTATCATCTCACCTTGACAGTTTTCTTGGCGTACTTCTCCAGCGCAGCCCCCTGGCTCTTGAAGATGGCCACGTTAGCCTTGAGCAGGTCCTTCCTCTCCATACCCTCTCTCCTGGGCATGGAGCCCACCAGGATGGCAGCGTCCAGGTCCTTAAAGGCAACCTCCTCCTTGTCCGTGGGGATGACCTCTGAAAACAGATGGAATAAACAAGGGCTTGTTCATTCTGTATCAAATAGAAAGTAGCGTGAAAAGGGAGGGACTATCTGGACGTGTCCTATAAGATACGTAGGTTTCTTTCCTCGTCTGTGGGAATGACCTCTAGACGAATCGAATATACAACAGACCAGGGTTGGTTGGTTCAATGGGCAGCACATGGACGACCAATAAACAGAAGGAAAATCTGGATAATAAAGACTACTTTTAATTGTTAAAGGTTTTACTACAGTTGTCTAATTAAATTTGGGTGTGTCATTTTAGGCAAAAATAGAAAGAAAAAAAGGGGGAAGAATGATGATCCAGGACAGCAGGAAGTTGTTAAGGAGTGCTTTAATAGGCTGAATCCTTCAAGCACAATGTTTCGGACATGATCGCTCTCGACAATGAAAGTGGCCTCTATGGAGAAACAAAGGCTTGTATTTGTTTTCCCACCACATTCCCCTGTACATCGTCTCAGTGTGGTTTTCCCTGTTTCAATTCCCATCACATTCCCCTGTACATCGTCTCAGTGTGGTTTTCCCTGTTTTAATTCCCATCTTGTCACAACACCTTACATTCTCATCAGCTCAGTCACTCACACCGTTTCTGCTTTTAAGGTTAGTTTCAGCGAACCCTGTATTGATGCCTTTGTTCTGCTACTGTTGTCTGTGGGACAGACTGTTGCCAGTTAACTGTTTTAAAGGGATACTGCGAGATTCTGCCAATTCTGAAAATCCCACCGATCTGGCAAAAACCTTAAAAATATTTGAAAGAATTTAAATAGTGCTTGAACCCAGATCTGGTTGGGACACAGGGTAACCACACTGTAGACACCCATACCCCACATTGAAAATTGTCTTTGCAACACACCATACACAGAGAGAACATTGTCTTTGCAGCACTGAGCGTTAATACTGGGGCCTCACAGCCGAGGTGAGAACAAAGCAAGGACACCACCATTGACAACAGAAAAATACCAGTCACAATGGAGATGGAGATACTACTGGTGCCTCAACTAAAGCAAAGCCATGTCAATCCAGTGAGTGTTGTCTGCCCCATGGTTTACCTCTGAGGAGTGGGAGGGCACAGTCCTGCAGCTCCATGACCACTCCATCCAGGACTGGCAACATGGGGGTGATGTCCAGCAAGATCAGGGTGATTGGCTGAGAGGAGAGACCATGAAATGACAGGAGTAGAGAAATGAGTAGGATCTATTGATCTTTCCGTTGACTTACAGGCTGGTAGATTGCTACCTGAACAGATGTTTATGGTTCATATGATTACTACATTAACAATGCTTGTTATGACTACTTGAAGGGACAGTGTTAGGCCTGTGCTACCGGTAGGCTGTATGCTAGTGGCTCTATTTCAGGCAATTCAAGGACATTAAAGCCTTGAGTGAAGCTTTCGCAGGTTGTGTGACTGAAGAGGTAGTGTGTGATGCTGCATGTTGCCCATCAGTCATGATTTTTATCTTATTTAACTGACACAGGGAGTATCTGACATGGCACCCTATTCCCTATATTGTGCACTCATTTTGACCAGGGCAAATAGGGTAAGTAGTGGACTATATAGGGAATAGGGTGTAATTTCAGACACTAGACAAGCCCTAACAGGATCAGCTGGGATGTTACATAATGCAAGTCAAGCCAAAGCTTCTTCCTTCCCTTTACCTGATCTTTGCCGAACACGTCTCCCTTGGCGATGCCAAACAACAAGGAGTAGGCAATCTGCCCTGCAGCGCCGGTCACCAGCACACGAACAGGTTCAGCAGACTGCAACACAACATACAGAAACACAGCTCTGGGTCCTATTCATTAGGGCACATCACACTCAGGCTATTTAGACACTTATCCAGAGTGAATTAGCCTAAACACTGTAGTAAAATGTTACACAATGAACACAAATTTGTATTTATTTTGGGACAAGTTCAGGTAATAAGTCCCCGTTTCAGTTCATTTTCTTCCATTTGTTGCCAAATGAACAACCAAGCACTGACAAATGTTTTGTCACTGCAATTTCAGGGGTACATTTTAAAATATTGGAGGTAAACTTGCCCCAAGCCGTGCATTAGTTGGGAGGGTTTGAGGAAATTATCCAGCTAGGGAAAACGTTTTGGGAAGTTTTACAGTAATATCAATGTTATGTAATATCAGTCAAACAGTCAGGTAAAAATGAGGTGTACATGAAATGGGAATGAGGTGAGTTGGATACCTTTGAGGAATTGGCTAAGAGTTCACTCGTAAAGTGACAATACTAGAGAGAACTGTACTAGAATTGTAGCTCGTCTACAACAATGGTATTGCATATGTGATCCGTGACCGGACAATGTCGGAGTGGGGATTTATTAACTCACGAGGTAAGCCACGGTGAATTTAAAAATAGAACATTCTTCGAGTCATCTGAGACGAGATATTTATAGCTACTGTAGAAAACTTTCACCATTCATTCAACTTTTCCCCTTTCACACAAACGTAGAGTCCAAAAAACAAGCAATTGCATTTTGCTGGGGAGAAAGTCGCATGCAATAATAGTTAGACAACTTAGATAACATTTGGCCACATTAACACATTCTGCCAATTTGACCTTTTTCAAAGAAATGTAGAGAAATGTGCCTCGGACACAGCTGTCGAAACGACATTCTACTAGAACCTGTCAAATTCACTGGCACATTGCCAACAAGGAATTAGAGAATATTTCCTCCAACTTGTCTTTAAACATCATAACACAAGAATCACAAGCAAAATCGTTTTACAAAAATATTTAAGTTGATACAAAAGTTGGTTACCGGTAGTTAACTAGCTACTGTATAAGTTAGGTTAGCTACTTGCAGAAACAAGCGAACGAAATGCCACCTCGCTGTCCTCGTACTACTAACGTTATAGCAGGTGTGTGCGTTTATCATTTTAGTAAAGCTAAAGTTCCGTAAACAAAGTTAATACAACTTTTTGTTTGTTACTTACCATCATTGTATGATAACTTGGACTATTCTCCCACTGTTCTTGCAACAAAAGGTCACCCCTATTTCTTGAAATCAGAGTGGTCACGAGGTGGCCAGTAAATCGTTATTACGCATGCGCCGCAAAGCTGGTGGCTCTCGGGAAATGTAGTCGGAAATCCTTCAGCCAAAGACGGTAGTACCAAATATTTATATAACTAACTCTCATTGTTCTATCTGTGATAGTACCAAAGACAGTACAGTACGCTGGGTTAGTTATATAAATCGTTGACAGTACAGTATGCTTCAGCTGTGTACGTTGACCTTTTTAAAGTCAATGAGGTTGACAGAATAAATAACTACTTTACCCACGATTCAGTACTAACATTTAAATTCCCTTTTATTTACAAATGACAAAAAGTCCCAAACTGTCTCTTGTGTATTTGTATTTGATTGATTTATTCAGTTGAATTAAGGATACTTTAACTTCTGTTGTAAAGCTATCATTTTTATGTATATTTTTATGGAGCTCCGCTGCTAGCCACAGGTGTTGGAGCAAGTGATGCCAATTTAGCGACTTTGTTGCTAGATTTAGAGAGATTTCATACCCCTCGGCGACTTTTATTGGTAAAAGAGTATAGCGACAAATGTATCTACTTTTTAAGGCTGCCCCAGCGACTTTTTTGATGATTTAGCGACTTCTCTGTTTGTGTGTGTGCCCGCTCGGAGTTCAGCTGTGCGCCTCCGCCGGCTGCTGCGTGTCACTAGCGCCCTTTCTCCCACCGCTGTCTCCTCTTCAGCCTCTTCAGCCTCTCCGCCCTCTCCCCTCTGCAGCAGCGAGTAAAGTGCATTGATTAAATCGGTTCCTTTGTTGTTAAATGACACCACATCTCTCCAAGGGATAAATAATAAAAGCAAAAATAAATATATATATTTTTAAATGATATACTTTAATCTGTTTTTTTCTGTGCTTTTAATTAGTTCAATTTTGTTCTCCTTCAAACATTCCATTTAGCAGTAGTGGTGAATGGATAAAATTACTGAGGAAGCCAAGCCAGGAGAAAAACCCACATTACATGTGTTGTGATAATTAAGATAATTGTGTTGTGATAATTAAGATAATTGTGTTGTGATAATTGCGTTGTTTGCTCTATAACCTGTTAGTTCATATCCCTTGCCACCATGATATATAGGCCTAAGGCCGAGACAATAAGAAGACACAGTGGCAGAATACATTCAACCACACCTTTGTTTCATCACAAAACCAGAGAGCAACATCTGTATGGTGAAGTCCACAAACAAATAGTTACATGACCTACAGCATGGTCAAGCAAGTTAATGTTCACAACATTTTTGGACTACTAAACAGCTATGGATTTAAAACCACGGAGAGTTACTGCAACAGGATCTGCCTCCACTATTCCAGCACCATTTCAACTTCAATATTTCAACATCCTCCTCTCTTTCATGACTCTGTCATACAGTACATGCTTTTAGTTTGTGTTGTCTACCTGGCTAAAATGTTTGCTCGCTAGCCTAACTTCCTTTCCTGGGAAATTATGCGCCAGGCCAGCTAGTTAACATTAGCCTACTCAGGGGCACAATGTATGCATTTATGGTTAGATCAGAATCTCTGTTATTTTAGCTAGCTGGCTAGCCAACCGGAGGACAATGACACAATGAGATGCAGAATTCAAGTTTTTTCTGTAAATGAGTTTAGCTTGTGATTGGTGTCAAGGCAAATCTAAACAGGCTTCCCTTGACACTTTTTTTTTGGTGCGCCAGGTCCATTCACAGTTAAGCTCACTCAGTTTACCTCAACGATGATTGGCTATATATATATTAAGGCTACTCTTTTTGAAGAGACAGATAAATGGCCTACACATACAGAGACAGAGGGGCGCTGTTTCATTCGCTCAGATGCTTTTCCTGCGGGGATAGATTCAGCCTCTTGAAAATTGAAGGAAAATGATCAAACACAGAAAGATGAAAGATAGATAAAAAAATATATATTATTATTTCTTGGTCAATTTCTTGGGGAAGCCAGACTTCCCTTGGCATCCATGAATACACACTGCTGCTATTTAGTTTTACTTTTGAGAATGTATCATTGCATGAGAGACAGGGGCAGCATAAGCCTAAAACAAATCTTTAAAAAACTACTACGTCATGACGTTATTTAGCGACTAGTGGAGCAACCAACAGCTATGGGGAGGGAGGGAAGAGGAGGAGGGAGGGAAGAGGAGGAGGGAGGGAAGAGGAGGAGGGAGGGAAGAGGAGGAGGGAGGGGAGAGGAGGAGGGAGGGAAGAGGAGGAGAGAGAGAAGGGGAGGAGGGAGGGAAGAGGAGAGAAGAGGAGGAGGGAGAGAATAGGAGGGAGAGAAGAGGAGGAGGGAGAGAAGAGGAGGAGGGAGAGAAGGGGAGGAGGGAGGGAAGAGGAGGAGGGAGAGAAGAGGAGGAGGGAGAGAAGAGGAGGAGGGAGGGAAGAGGAGGGAGGGAAGAGGAGGAGGGAGGGAAGAGGAGGAGGGAGAGAAGAGGAGGAGGGAGAGAAGAGGAGGAGGGAGGGAAGAGGAGGAGAGGGAGAGAAGGGGAGGAGGGAGGGGAGAGGAGGAGGGAGGGAAGAGGAGGAGGGAGAGAAGAGGAGGAGGGAGAGAAGGGGAGGAGGGAGGGAAGAGGAGGAGGGAGAGAAGAGGAGGAGGGAGAGAAGAGGAGGAGGGAGGGAAGAGGAGGGAGGGAAGAGGAGGAGGGAGGGAAGAGGAGGAGGGAGAGAAGGGGTTGAGGTGATAATAAGAGAGAGAAAGGTGCATGAGTGTTGTGGAGGGAACGTTGTCGATAAGATGGCAGACAGTAAAAAAGGAGAAAAGTGGAACATATTATGAGTAAATTTGATTTGAGTAAATATGGAGTGGGGAAATGCACAAACCTTCTGGAAGACCTGATGAAGGTGGAAGACAGAAAAAAAGGAGAAAAGTAGAATATGTTTTGAGTGAAATTGGAATGGGGAATTACACAGAACTTCTGGAAGAGTTGCAGAAGGAAATTGATCGTGGCGATAGTGAGGATGAATTAACTGCGGTGGCAGGTGCGGTAAAGACCGCCGAGTTTGAGCCTCACGCAGACAAAGTGATGGAGAGAAGTTAGAGAAGCAACAGATGTGCTGGAATGAGATCAATATGGCTGACAGTTCTGATTATATAGATCGGGAGGATGAGGGTCAAGGATCTGAGTGGTCTGTGGTGGAAGGACATAGGAAGAGGAGAGATTGTGACACTGAAAGGAGTGGTGCGTATAGTATAGAAAGCTTAAAGAGGGCCAGTGTAGGGAGCATGGAGTGGCGTTAAGTGTTTAGGAGGATCAACTGAAGTTGGTGCGACCCAGACCCGGTGGAGAGCGTGGTGAAACAGAGAAGACACTGTCTGTCCTGCTAAGTTTGATGCAGAGTCTTTACCCGACAAAGTCAGGTTAGAATGTGTCAGTTATCCCATGAGAGCTTTTGTCCCAAACCTATTACAGTGTTTTAGGTGCCAAGCTTATGATCATGTTGCAGCAGTGTGTAGGAGAGAGATTCCTAGATGTGAGAAGTGTGCAGGAGAGCATGAGACGAAGCAATGTGTAGTATTGGTGGAAAAAGCTGTGTGTGTAAACTGTAGGAGTACCCATGGTGCTGGAGACCAGAGGTGTCCGGTGAGAGAAAGGCAGGTTGAGGTAAATGATGGTCACACCAGATACTGACTGGTTTTCTGATCCACGCCCCTACCTTTTTTTTAAAGGTATCTGTGACCAACAGATGAATATCTGTATTCCTGGTTATGTGAAATCCATAGATTAGGGCCTTATGAATTTATTTCAATTGACTGATTTCCTTATATGAACTGTGACTCAGTAAAATCGTTGAATTTGTTGCATGTTGTGTTTATATTTGTTCAGTGTATACATCCAAACCTAGTTCTGAGTAAGGGTTAAGGTTTTGTAAGGGTAAGAGTTTTGGATCGATGTTGTTACCTGGGAGATCCGATTGAAGTACACTTAAAGAAATTGTAGATGCGTCAGATGAGGTGGCGTCGATGAGAGTAACGAGAAGTGGGCTTATTTTTTGTTGTTGTGTATCTATGGAATAGAAGGAGCATTCTCTGCGCCTCAAGAAGATACCGGATTGGAATGCATCATGTGTGGATCTTTGAAGCAGGGCGCCTATCAAGGGTGTTATCAGAGAACATCTGAGAAAATAGGCATCATTGTGAGTGTGGCTGAGTGTTTTTTGGGACTCTGGGATTTTACAGCAGAGGCATTGCAATGAAGCCTGTTGATGAATGCTCTGTCCTCACAGGCACCTGAGCCTGTTTAGGGATGGGATTTCAACTGTGACTGATAGAGTGTTATGTTTTAGAAATATTTTATTTTTATTTTGTATGATGTCGGGTCCCTCCCCTTCCCACAATGGAATACTTTAAAAAAAGACCCTGTTCAGTAGATGGTGGCAATATTTCAATAGGGGTAGTCTGCCATAAAACCCTGAAGAAGAAGAAGAAGAACCAATAGCTACTGTTATTTGACTTCAGAAGTGTAAAAGGGTGTGTTGGGTGGTGTTCTGTCCTCCCAGGCTGCTGGCATGGTGCAGGAGAAGATACAAAGTAGAATGAATTCATATAATAGGCCAGTTGGGGGCGGTAATGCAACATATTGAACGCCAACCGACCTTAAACTCCGAAGAAGAAGCAGAAGACGAAGAAGAACAGCAGCTACTGTCCTTGAGAAACAGTTGTCAACACTGGCCAGAGTTCAGGACGAAAATAAAAAGGGTAACAGGGTTCCGGGAGGAGGGCGGACGCCTCGGCGGAAATGGAGGCCCTACAGAAAGCAAGAACAAGATGGCTGTCAGGAGTAGTGCAGTATTATCATAAGGACACGAATACTTGGAAAACAGAGGAGGAGTGCAGATTTTACTGGGTTCTTAAAGTTGGGACGGGTTGGTTTAGTTATCAGCTGAGTTAGATTTAGCTCAGTACAAATGTCTTTTAATTTATTGGATACTGGTGAAAGCCAATCCAGGTTAAAATCTCCCAAAATCAGTAATTCAGAGTTTGCATAATTAGACAGTATATCAGATAATTTGCATAGAGTACAAGGAGGAGCTGAGGGGGGGCGATATACCCCTCCTAGAGTTAAACGAGCATTATTACCAAGTACCAAATTTAAAACTAGACATTCATATTGCTTTGGGACAGAGGTTGATATGGACACAGAAACATTATACCACTACAGAGGGATAGGACAAAAAGTTAATTAAAAAGTAATTAGTGAAGTAGGGTGGTGTTCATTCATTTTATATAATTTTCAAATTAGTGAGTGTAGTGTTAGATGATAGGGTATTTATTTAGTGCATTTTTTTTTCTCAAGCAAAGTATAAGGGAGTTGTACTCCAGTCTAGTAGGTGGCGGTAATGCAACAAATTGGATCCAACCGCCATTAAACCTCATAGAAGCAGAAGCAGAAGCAGAAGCAGAAGGCCAGCGTTCCTTCCCGCGTGTCGCGAGAACACACGTCTAGATTTCACGTGTCCAGTTTAGCTAAATATACATGTATTATTGTAAAACATTTCCAAAATTGTTGTAACAAACAAGCAAAATTATGGGGAAAAGGCCAAAACACCAATGTGTAGATGACTTTCTCTTGGTACACGGAACCGGATAGCTAGCGTCGTTGCTTACAAGCGAAGCAGCTCTGCTCAGCTGAAAAGTTGAGGGTGAAGCTTTTGGTTGCCTGGACACGGCGCTGAAATCTCCATTCCGCCCAAAACATACAGCTAGCGTTTCCTCCAGCGAGCTGGCTAAGCGGTCTTGGATGTTCATTTGTGAAGGTTTAGCTCATTTTTGTTTATATGGAACACGTCGAAATCTTTACAGCCTGGAAATCTGTTCCGCTTCACAAGCAGTCCATAGCTTGCTGAATTTGTAGTTACAGATATCTAGAAAACAAGTTGCTGTTATTAGCTAGTGTTGGCTGTCTAGCCAGAACTTGCAAAAGTCCATCTTCAGTCTTCATGTTGTGATTTCATATCAGGGGAACATCGTTTCTTCAGCATCATCACAGTGTAAGTTGATGCATGCATGTATCAATAAACGTTTGAGACAACATTGGCGTTGTGTATATAGCTGCATTTGCACACAGTTTGCATGCATGTTTTAACATAATCGAAAGTTATTCCAGAGACAATGCAAATAGTTGGTTTGTTTTTGCCTAAAAACAGATTCAAGAGAGCTGATTGAGGTTAGTGAGTAGCCTAAACTACATGTTGCATTTTTTTGTGTTTTAAATTGAGTTGGCTTTTGACAGCTGAAAGTTGTGTGTGTGTGTGTGTGAGAGAGAGGATGTTGCCCATCCACCACACTCCACAAAGTCAATATTATGAGAGTGGATTAAACCAAACTAATGATGGAATTGAATTGGCCGGGAGTATTGGGAAGAGGTCACCACAGATGAAAGGGGAAGTATCTTTGGTTTCACTATTCCTGCTCCTACAATTTTAACGTTTTCAACCAAAACGTATCATGGAGATTGTTTAATTCATTGGAATAGCCCTTTATTGATAATGTAGCGAATTCGGTGGGTAGCGCTGACCGGGACTCAAACCCGTGTACAGTGACTGTCAAGCCAACACCTCAACCATTACGCAAAGAGGTGAACCTCTTCACTGGGTTGGTGTTGGGTTAAGGTCGCTACATTATACATTGCCCCCTTCCTTCGGGAAAGCGTGATCCCATGCTTCTCTGTAGCATGCCCCTCACATGTACATGCCTCTTCGATGGCCATCCCACTTCTGACACCAATGTAGGAAATTCTGGGGTAATCCTGACCAGATCTTGAACACGGGTCCAGAGACTGTCAAGCCAACACCTTAACCGTTACGCGAAGAGGTTCAAATGTCTTGACGTGGTCGCTAGGTGTTGGGTTAAGGTCGCAATAAGAATACATTCAAACATCTTGATGTGTGCCTTCACTTGGATCCTTCCCGTGTCTTTCCATTTCCCCATTTTGTTTTGATTGTATGGAGACTGAGAGGACCCCCTGTATAGTACTGTGTGTGTGTGGTGCACGAGCAGATAGCATCTCAGTCTCTGTCAGCCGATCCTAGTGATGAATATTATAGTACCCTCATTACAGGGTCATTACATCAGTTGGACAAAGGGACCAGAGTTGTAGGTTACATCCTATCAACCCTTAGTCTTCTGTGCCTCTACATGCAGAAGTGACTTTACACAGCAGGTTAGGAGAATTAATGTAGCAGGTTAGGAGAATTAACGTAGCAGGTTAGGAGAATTAACGTAGCAGGTTAGGAGAATTAACGCAGCAGGTTAGGAGAATTAATGCAGCAGGTTAGGAGAATTAACACAGCAGGTTAGGAGAATTAACGTAGCTGGTTAGGAGAATTAACGCAGCAGGTTAGGAGAATTAATGTAGCAGGTTAGGAGAATTAACGCAGCAGGTTAGGAGAATTAATGTAGCAGGTTAGGAGAATTAACGTAGACGGTTAGGAGAATTAACGTAGCAGGTTAGGAGAATTAACGCAGCAGGTTAGGAGAATTAACGCAGCAGGTTAGGAGAATTAACACAGCAGGTTAGGAGAATTAACGTAGCAGGTTAGGAGAATTAATGTAGGAGTTTAGGAGAATTAACGCAGCAGGTTAGGAGAATTAATGTAGCAGGTTAGGAGAATTAACGCAGCAGGTTAGGAGAATTAACGCAGCAGGTTAGGAGAATTAACGTAGCAGGTTAGGAGAATTAACGTAGCAGGTTAGGAGAATTAACGTAGCAGGTTAGGAGAATTAACGTAGCAGGTTAGGAGAATTAATGTAGCAGGTTAGGAGAATTAACACAGCAGATTAGGAGAATTAATGTAGCTGGTTAGGAGAATTAACACAGCAGGTTAGGAGAATTAACGTAGCAGGTTAGGAGAATTAACGTAGCAGGTTAGGAGAATTAATGTAGCAGGTTAGGAGAATTAACGCAGCAGGTTAGGAGAATTAATGTAGCAGGTTAGGAGAATTAACGTAGACGGTTAGGAGAATTAACGTAGCAGGTTAGGAGAATTAACGCAGCAGGTTAGGAGAATTAACGCAGCAGGTTAGGAGAATTAACACAGCAGGTTAGGAGAATTAACGTAGCAGGTTAGGAGAATTAATGTAGGAGTTTAGGAGAATTAACGCAGCAGGTTAGGATAATTAATGTAGCAGGTTAGGAGAATTAATGTAGCAGGTTAGGAGAATTAACGCAGCAGGTTAGGAGAATTAATGTAGCTGGTTAGGAGAATTAACACAGCAGGTTAGGAGAATTAACGTAGCAGGTTAGGAGAATTAACGTAGCAGGTTAGGAGAATTAATGTAGCAGGTTAGGAGAATTAACGCAGCAGGTTAGGAGAATTAATGTAGCAGGTTAGGAGAATTAACGTAGACGGTTAGGAGAATTAACGTAGCAGGTTAGGAGAATTAACGCAGCAGGTTAGGAGAATTAACGCAGCAGGTTAGGAGAATTAACACAGCAGGTTAGGAGAATTAACGTAGCAGGTTAGGAGAATTAATGTAGGAGTTTAGGAGAATTAACGCAGCAGGTTAGGATAATTAATGTAGCAGGTTAGGAGAATTAATGTAGCAGGTTAGGAGAATTAACGCAGCAGGTTAGGAGAATTAACGTAGCAGGTTAGGAGAATTAACGTAGCAAGTTAGGAGAATTAATGTAGCAGGTTAGGAAAATTAACGTAGCAGGTTAGGATAATTAATGTAGGAGGTTAGGAGAATTAATGTAGGAGTTTAGGAGAATTAACGCAGCAGGTTAGGATAATTAATGTAGCAGGTTAGGAGAATTAATGTAGCAGGTTAGGAGAATTAACGTAGCAGGTTAGGAGAATTAACGTAGGAGGTTAGGAGAATTAACGCAGCAGGTTAGGAGAATTAACGCAGCAGGTTAGGAGAATTAACGCAGCAGGTTAGGAGAATTAACGTAGCAGGTTAGGAGAATTAACGTAGCAGGTTAGGAGAATTAACGTAGCAGGTTAGGAGAATTAACGTAGCAGGTTAGGAGAATTAATGTAGCAGGTTAGGAGAATTAACACAGCAGGTTAGGAGAATTAATGTAGCTGGTTAGGAGAATTAACACAGCAGGTTAGGAGAATTAACGTAGCAGGTTAGGAGAATTAACGTAGCAGGTTAGGAGAATTAACGTAGCAGGTTAGGAGAATTAACGCAGCAGGTTAGGAGAATTAACGTAGCAGGTTAGGAGATAGGAAAAGGTTAGGGAATGCAAAAACTCTCCCTGACGTGGCCGGTGACACTTTGCTTCTTGATTGTCCAATATTTAGAAAGCTTGACTGCTGACATGGAAAACATTTTGGGACTCTATCAACCGTGGATTAAGGGACAGATTGAAATGTACAGAATGGAGGGTCATGTAATTAATGAAATGTCAATATTTGTCAGTGTTTTAGAATGAGTTGCTTATTAGACAGTATATGGATGTGTGCCTGATGCCGCCCCTCAGCTCTGATTCTCTGCAGGCGTGCTTTATCAATTGCACCTATAGGCTATTTAGTGTGGTCTCAATCAAATGACCCATATATACTAGGCTATGAAGTGCATGCTCAGTGAAGCACAGAGCAAAGTTATATTTCCAAGATAGCTGCTGGGATGGTGTAAATAAAACGAGGCTGAATTACACACTGCAAAGGATATTCCAACCCTGAGCCCCGGCCTGTTTTGCTCTTGCTGATAAGGGTTTTTCCGTGTGCTGCCTAACCAGTGGCTGTGTAGGGCTACGGTGGCAGTTCAGGAGGAGAGGGAAAGGTTTTTTCCGCAAATAATCTTTGATTAGGCAGTGTCCCAAAAAAATGTGCTACTACTAGCCTATAGCCTACGTTCTGTTCAGTTTGAGGAGGAGAGTGTGAAGATGAGGAGGAGAGTGTGAAGATGAGGAGGAGAGTGTGAAGATGAGGAGGAGAGTGTGAAGATGAGGAGAGTGTGAAGATGAGGAGGAGAGTGTGAAGATGAGAAGGAGAGTGTGAAGATGAGGAGGAGAGTGTGAAGATGAGGAGGAGAGTGTGAAGATGAGGAGGAGAGTGTGAAGATGAGGAGGAGAGTGTGAAGATGAGGAGGAGAGTGTGAAGATGAGGAGGAGAGTGTGAAGATGAGGAGGAGAGCGTGAAGATGAGGAGGAGAGCGTGAAGATGAGGAGGAGAGTGTGAAGATGAGGAGGAGAGTGTGAAGATGAGAAGGAGAGCGTGAAGATGAGGAGGAGAGTGTGAAGATGAGGAGGAGAGCGTGGAGATGAGGAGGAGAGCGTGAAGATGAGGAGGAGAGTGTGAAGATGAGGAGGAGAGCGTGAAGATGAGAAGGAGAGTGTGAAGATGAGGAGGAGAGTGTGAAGATGAGGAGGAGAGTGTGAAGATGAGGAGGAGAGTGTGAAGATGAGGAGGAGAGTGTGAAGATGAGAAGGAGAGTGTGAAGATGAGGAGGAGAGTGTGAAGATGAGGAGGAGAGTGTGAAGATGAGGAGGAGAGCGTGAAGATGAGAAGGAGAGCGTGAAGATGAGAAGGAGAGTGTGAAGATGTGAAGGAGAGTGTGAAGATGAGGAGGAGAGTGTGAAGATGTGAAGATGAGGAGGAGAGTGTGAAGATGAGGAGGAGAGTGTGAAGATGTGAAGATGAGGAGGAGAGTGTGAAGATGAGGAGAGTGTGAAGATGAGGAGGAGAGTGTGAAGATGAGAAGGAGAGTGTGAAGATGAGGAGAGTGTGAAGATGAGGAGGAGAGCGTGAAGGTGAGAAGGAGAGCGTGAAGATGAGAAGGACCAGAGGTCAACTTTGATAGCTTGCTACTACTATAATTGACTATTAAAAACAAGATGTTTCTTGCCCATGATGTATTTATCAAGAGTTATTGACCTCACAATTAACCAGATTTTAGTAACTTACATTGTGATGCTGAAACCTGCTAACAATTATTTCTCTCTGTAATAAAATTATTCTGATTGGCTGGGCCTGGCTTCCCAGTGGGTGGGTGGGTCTGGCTGCCAAGTGGGTCAGCCTTTGCCCCTCCTAGGCCCACCCATGACTGCATCCCTGCCCAGTCATGTTAAATCCATAGATTAGGGTCTAATGAATGTATTTCAATTGACTGATTTCCTTATATGAACTATAACTCAGTAAAATCTTAGAAATTGTTGCGTTTGATATTTTTGTTCAGTATATAAAGGGATGCTTTATGCTAGAGAAACAAGCTGTAAAATAGCCAGGAAAGATGTGAGTCTGATGCACAAGGGGGTATCATTGTTTTGTTTCTTTGACATTCAGAGGCTGACTTTGCTTAGGAAGTCATCTAATTATGTCACTATCAATTGATTAAAGCTGCTAACTTTCTATAGAATAGAACAACGCTTAAACCCCTGTCTGGGTGTGGAAAGGTAGGCCTTCTCTGTCTGGGGTGGAAGGTAGGCCTTCTCTGTCTGGGGGGGAAAGGTTGGCCTTCTCTGTCTGGGGTGGAAGGTAGGCCTCTCTGTCTGGGGTGGAAGGTAGGCCTTCTCTGTCTGGGGGGGAAAGGTTGGCCTTCTCTGTCTGGGGTGGAAGGTAGGCCTCTCTGTCTGGGGTGGAAAGGTAGGCCTCTCTGTCTGGGGGGAAAGGTAGGCTTCTCTGTCTGGGGTGAAAGGTAGGCCTTCTCTGTCTGGAGTGGAAAGGTAGGCCTTCTCTGTCTGGGGTGGAAAGGTAGGCCTTCTCTGTCTGGGGTGGAAAGGTAGGCCTCTCTGTCTGGGGGGAAAGGTAGGCTTCTCTGTCTGGGGTGGAAAGGTAGGCCTCTGTCTGGGGTGGAAAGGTAGACCTCTCTGTCTGGGGTGGAAGGTAGGCCTCTCTGTCTGGGGTGGAAGGTAGGCCTTCTCTGTCTGGGGGGGAAAGGTTGGCCTTCTCTGTCTGGGGTGGAAGGTAGGCCTCTCTGTCTGGGGTGGAAAGGTAGGCCTCTCTGTCTGGGGGGAAAGGTAGGCTTCTCTGTCTGGGGTGAAAGGTAGGCCTTCTCTGTCTGGGGTGGAAAGGTAGGCCTTCTCTGTCTGGGGGGGAAGGTAGGCCTTCTCTGTCTGGGGGGGAAAGGTTGGCCTTCTCTGTCTGGGGTGGAAAGGTAGGCCTCTCTGTCTGGGGGGGAAAGGTAGGCCTTCTCTGTCTGGGGGGGAAAGGTTGGCCTTCTCTGTCTGGGGGGAAAGGTAGGCCTCTCTGTCTGGGGTGGAAAGGTAGGCCTCTCTGTCTGGGGGGAAAGGTAGGCTTCTCTGTCTGGGGTGAAAGGTAGGCCTCTCTGTCTGGGGTGGAAAGGTAGGCCTTCTCTGTCTGGGGGGGAAGGTAGGCCTTCTCTGTCTGGGGGGGAAAGGTTGGCCTTCTCTGTCTGGGGTGGAAAGGTAGGCCTCTCTGTCTGGGGGGGAAAGGTAGGCCTTCTCTGTCTGGGGGGGAAAGGTTGGCCTTCTCTGTCTGGGGGGAAAGGTAGGCCTCTCTGTCTGGGGTGGAAAGGTAGGCCTTTCTGTCTGGGGTGGAAAGGTAGGCCTTTCTGTCTGGGGGGAAAGGTAGGCCTCTGTCTGGGGTGAAAGGTAGGCCTCTCTGTCTGGGGGGAAAAGGTTGGCCTTCTCTGCCTGGGGTGGAAAGGTAGGCCTCTCTGTCTGGGGTGGAAAGGTTGGCCTTCTCTGCCTGGGGTGGAAAGGTAGGCCTATTTTTTGAAAGTACCGTGATCAAAATTCTTCATGACGTCTCAGATTTAATAATTTATTAATAGTGACAGTTTCGTTGCAAACAAGACAGACTGATTTGGCATTGAAAAAATATGATGAACTCATAGGCTTATCTCTCTGTCCATTCTTAGCCTGTAATTTCTGTCATTTGTGTGGTATTAAAAAATATTCCACTAATATGTAAAATTATGTAGAAGGCAGCAGCTACTCTTCCTGGGGTTTATTATGGATCCCCATTAGTTCCTGCCAAGGCAGCAGCTACTCTTCCTGGGGTTTATTATGGATCCCCATTAGTTCCTGCCAAGGCAGCAGCTACTCTTCCTGGGGTTTATTATGGATCCCCATTAGTTCCTGCCAAGGCAGCAGCTACTCTTCCTGGGGTTTATTATGGATCCCCATTAGTTCCTGTCAAGGCAGCAGCTACTCTTCCTGGGGTTTATTATGGATCCCCATTAGTTCCTGCCAAGGCAGCAGCTACTCTTCCTGGGGTTTATTATGGATCCCCATTAGTTCCTGCCAAGGCAGCAGCTACTCTTCCTGGGGTTTATTATGGATCCCCATTAGTTCCTGTCAAGGCAGCAGCTACTCTTCCTGGGGTTTATTATGGATCCCCATTAGTTCCTGCCAAGGCAGCAGCTACTCTTCCTGGGGTTTATTATGGATCCCCATTAGTTCCTGTCAAGGCAGCAGCTACTCTTCCTGGGGTTTATTATGGATCCCCAGTAGTTCCTGCCAAGGCAGCAGCTACTCTTCCTGGGGTTTATTATGGATCCCCATTAGTTCCTGCCAAGGCAGCAGCTACTCTTCCTGGGGTTTATTATGGATCCCCATTAGTTCCTGCCAAGGCAGCAGCTACTCTTCCTGGGGTTTATTATGGATCCCCATTAGTTCCTGCCAAGGCAGCAGCTACTCTTCCTGGGGTTTATTATGGATCCCCATTAGTTCCTGCGAAAGCAGCAGCTACTCTTCCTGGGGTTTATTATGGATCCCCATTAGTTCCTGTCAAGGCAGCAGCTACTCTTCCTGGGGTTTATTATGGATCTCCATTAGTTCCTGCCAAGGCAGCAGCTACTCTTCCTGGGGTTTATTATGGATGCTTGTGTCTGTGGAAAAGATGCCTGGGGAGAGAAACAGTTGTGTACTGTATGACCGTCCTCATTGGTGAGAGTGGAGCTCCCTGTGATCTGACCATGCTGTGTTATATTATTTATTACTTGTGTTATCACATTGTTTTCAGCTGTAGCCTATATCCCCATAACAATCTCAAATGTTTTTAATAACTTTCTGTAGAGTTTTTCTTCGCCACTGTGCTTCTACATCTGCATTGCTTTCTCTCTGGGGTTTTAGGCTGGGTTTCTGTTTGGCACTGTGTGATGACAGTGTGTCCTTACTCCACAGTGTATCCCCTCTTTCCATTCTTCTTCCTTCCAGACCACTTTCCCCTCTTCTCTCCTCATCAACCTTAGCCCTCTCCCTCTCTTCTTCACTCCCTTTCCTCCTATCTCTCTCTCCCCCTCTCCTATCTCTTGCTCCCCCTCTCCTATCTCCTCCTCCCCTTCATCCCCAGTGAGGGCAGCCCAGTCCTCCACCTCTTCATCCCCAGTGAGGACAGCCCAGTCCTCCTCCTCTTCATCCCCAGTGAGGGCAGCCCAGTCCTCCACCTCTTCATCCCCAGTGAGGGCAGCCCAGTCCTCCACCTCTTCATCCCCAGTGAGGGCAGCCCAGTCCTCCTCCTCTTCATCCCCAGTGAGGGCAGCCCAGTCCTCCTCCTCTTCATCCCAGTGAGGGCAGCCCAGTCCTCCTCCTCTTCATCCCCAGTGAGGCCAGCCCAGTCCTCCTCCTCTTCATCCCCAGTGAGGGCAGCCCAGTCCTCCTCCTCTTCATCCCCAGTGAGGCCAGCCCAGTCCTCCACCTCTTCATCCCCAGTGAGGGCAGCCCAGTCCTCCTCCTCTTCATCCCCAGTGAGGGCAGCCCAGTCCTCCACCTCTTCATCCCCAGTGAGGGCAGCCCAGTCCTCCTCCTCTTCATCCCCAGTGAGGGCAGCCCAGTCCTCCACCTCTTCATCCCCAGTGAGGGCAGCCCAGTCCTCCTCCTCTTCATCCCCAGGGAGTATAGCACAGTGACCCTACAGTCAAGATAGCTAGCCCTCCACAGTACCTTCTCTACTATCTAGCCAGCCCGGACAGAAGCACAAAACAATCTAGAATATATAGAAAAAGTCATCATTACTTATTTATTCCTGTTTACAGTGTCAGTTTCAACCAGCCACTGACGTTATCCACCTAAGAAACACTGATAAGCAGATGTGGGAGCAGCTGACCTGTAATAATGTTCAGGCTGTGGGGATATTTACGGCATGTGTTATAAGAATGGAAAAAACAGTCAATCATAATCATCGATTGTGATCTTTTTCACGCTGTGAGATTTTCTACATGACAGAGGGCAGACTATAGCTACCACTCTTATCTCCCTCTCAGCCCAGATAGCCTAGCGTTCCATAAACCCTCCTGATAGCAGCACAACCAGTCTTCCACACACACCACGGATGCATCCCAAATGGCACCCTATTCCCTATATAGTGCACTTCTTTTCACCAGGGCCCATAGGGTGCCATTTTGAGACTCATTCTAAAAATGATCTACATCCCCCATGGCTGATTTTATATCACCATCGCTGTCCTGCCAGACATCGTAGACATCATTATTACTGATCTGCATCTCAACAATGTAACGCATTCCGTCGTCACATTCTCTTGACTTGGATGAGGTGTTAGATGGAAGATGCCCTAGGAAGAGGACCAGGATCAGAGCCTGTATCCACGAAGAGGTGATCTAGGATCTGTTTTCTTTTAGAGCATAATGAATAAGACTATGGACAGCCAGGGGTGGGACCTGATCCTAGATCAGCACTCAGACTTGAGGCTTTTTAAATACAGGCCCTGGACCAGGCACTATTTTATCAATTATTGCATTGCAGACAGTGGCTCAATTGTTTGGTATAGAATAGGTTATCTGTCCCCTGTTATTGACTGGTAGACAAATGCAGTAACCTCATGAGAACACTAGATGTCAGTGTTGGTCTGTGTTGATCCTGGTGTTTGTTCTTGCATGTTGCTGGGTTTGGCCTGAAGGGATGGGTAACTCCAGTCCTCAGGGATGGGTAACTCCAGTCCTCAGGGGTGGGGTAACTCCAGTCCTCAGGGGTGGGTAACTCCAGTCCTCAGGGGTGGGGTAACTCCAGTCCTCAGGGGTGGGGTAACTCCAGTCCTCAGGGGTGGGGTAACTCCAGTCCTCAGGGGTGGGGTAACTCCAGTCCTCTAGACCAGAGGTGGGTAACTCCAGTCCTCTAGACCAGAGATGGGTAACTCCAGTCCTCTAGACCAGAGATGGGTAACTCCAGTCCTCTAGACCAGAGATGGGTAACTCCAGTCCTCTAGACCAGAGGTGGGGTAACTCCAGTCCTCAGGGGTGGGGTAACTCCAGTCCTCAGGGGTGGGTAACTCCAGTCCTCAGGGGTGGGGTAACTTCAGTCCTCAGGGGTGGGGTAACTCCAGTCCTCAGGGGTGGGTAACTCCAGTCCTCAGGGGTGGGGTAACTCCAGTCCTCAGGGGTGGGGTAACTCCAGTCCTCAGGGGTGGGTAACTCCAGTCCTCAGGGGGGGGTAACTCCAGTCCTCAGGGGTGGGGTAACTCCAGTCCTCAGGGGTGGGGTAACTCCAGTCCTCGGGGGGGGGGTAACTCCAGTCCTCAGGGGGGGGTAACTCCAGTCCTCAGGGGTGGAGTAACTCCAGTCCTCAGGGGTGGGTAACTCCAGTCCTCAGGGGGGTAACTCCAGTCCTCGGGGGGGGTAACTCCAGTCCTCAGGGGGGGGGGTAACTCCAGTCCTCAGGGGGGGTAGGTAACTCCAGTCCTCGGGGGGGGGGGGTAACTCCAGTCCTCAGGGGGGTAACTCCAGTCCTCAGGGGTTGGTAACTCCAGTCCTCAGGGGGGGTAACTCCAGTCCTCGGGGGGGGGGGGGGGGGGGTAGGTAACTCCAGTCCTCAGGGGTGGGTAACTCCAGTCCTCAGGGGAGGGTAACACCAGTCCTCAGGGGGGTAACTCCAGTCCTCGGGGGGGGGGGGTAACTGCAGTCCTCAGGGGGGGCAACTCCAGTCCTCAGGGGGGGTAACTCCAGTCCTCGGGGGGGGGGTAACTCCAGTCCTCAGGGGGGGGTAACTCCAGTCCTCAGGGGTGGAGTAACTCCAGTCCTCAGGGGTGGGTAACTCCAGTCCTCAGGGGGGGTAACTCCAGTCCTCGGGGGGGGTAACTCCAGTCCTCAGGGGGGGGGGGTAACTCCAGTCCTCAGGGGGGGTAGGTAACTCCAGTCCTCGGGGGGGGGGGGGGTAACTCCAGTCCTCAGGGGGGTAACTCCAGTCCTCAGGGGTTGGTAACTCCAGTCCTCAGGGGGGGTAACCCCAGTCCTCGGGGGGGGGGGGGGGGGTAGGTAACTCCAGTCCTCAGGGGTGGGTAACTCCAGTCCTCAGGGGAGGGTAACACCAGTCCTCAGGGGG
Organism: Salmo trutta; assembly: GCF_901001165.1. Taxonomy (NCBI): domain Eukaryota; kingdom Metazoa; phylum Chordata; class Actinopteri; order Salmoniformes; family Salmonidae; genus Salmo; species Salmo trutta. Next base: position 2,147,879 of record NC_042961.1, on the reverse strand, counting down.
GGTAACTCCAGTCCTCGGGGGGGGGGGGTAACTGCAGTCCTGAGGGGGGGCAACTCCAGTCCTCAGGGGGGGTAACTCCAGTCCTCGGGGGGGGGGGGGGTGTAACTCCAGTCCTCGGGGGGGGGGGGGGTAACTGCAGTCCTCAGAGGGGGTAACTCCAGTCCTCAGGGGCCTGATTGGTGTCACACTTTCCCTCCATCCTAGTAAACACACCTGATTTAAACTAATTGCATTCTAAACTGATCATGGTTAGTTGATGATTGGAGTCAGGTGTGTTAGCTGGGACTGGGGCAAAACTGTGACACCAATCAGGACGCCTGAGGACTGGAGTTTCCCAGGCCTGCTGGCTATGTATGGTGTATTTACAGCCTAGTCTGAGTACACAGAATCAGGAAATGCATGAATAATCTATTTTCCACTGTCTTCACCAGGCTTCCCTTAGCTGAGAACATTCTGTGTAGAGATTGTTAAGAACAAATTATTATTTACAATGACGTCCTAGGAACAGTGGGTTAACTGCCTTGTTCAGGGGCAGAACGACAGATTTTTACCTTGTCAGCTTGGGGATTTGATCTAGCAACCTTTCGGCCCAACGCTCTAACCACTAGGCTACCTGTTGGTTACTGGCCCAAAGCTCTAACCACTAGGCTACCTGCTGGTTACTGGCCCAAAGCTCTAACCACTAGGCTACCTGCTGGTTACTGGTCCAACACTCTAACCACTAGGCTACCTGCTGGTTACTGGTCCAATGCTCTAACCACTAGGCTACCTGCTGGTTACTGGCCCAACGCTCTAACCACTAGGCTACCTGCTGGATACTGGCCCAACGCTCTAACCACTAGGCTACCTGCTGGTTACTGGTCCAACACTCTAACCACTAGGCTACCTGCTGGTTACTGGCCCAACGCTCTAAACACTAGGCTACCTGCTGGTTACTGGCCCAACGCTCTAACCACTAGGCTACCTGCTGGTTACTGGCCCAACTCTCTAACCACTAGGCTACCTGCTGGTTACTGGCCCAACGCTCTAACCACTAGGCTACCTGCTGGTTACTGGTCCAACGCTCTAACCACTAGGCTACCTGCTGGTTACTGGCCCAACACTCTAACCACTAGGCTACCTGCTGGTTACTGGCCCAACGCTCTAACCACTAGGCTACCTGCTGGTTACTGGTCCAACGCTCTAACCACTAGGCTACCTGCTGGTTACTGGCCCAATGCTCTAACCACTAGGCTACCTGCTGGTTACTGGCCCAACGCTCTAACCACTAGGCTACCTGCTGGTTACTGGCCCAACGCTCTAACCACTAGGCTACCTGCTGGTTACTGGTCCAACACTCTAACCACTAGGCTACCTGCTGGTTACTGGCCCAACGCTCTAAACACTAGGCTACCTGCTGGTTACTGGCCCAACGCTCTAACCACTAGGCTACCTGCTGGTTACTGGCCCAACTCTCTAACCACTAGGCTACCTGCTGGTTACTGGCCCAACGCTCTAACCACTAGGCTACCTGCTGGTTACTGGTCCAACGCTCTAACCACTAGGCTACCTGCTGGTTACTGGCCCAACGCTCTAACCACTAGGCTACCTGCTGGTTACTGGTCCAACGGTCTAACCACTAGGCTACCTGCTGGTTACTGGCCCAACGCTCTAACCACTAGGCTACCTGCTGGTTACTGGCCCAACGCTCTAACCACTAGGCTACCTGCTGGTTACTGGTCCAACGCTCTAACCACTAGGCTACCTGCTGGTTACTGGTCCAACACTCTAACCACTAGGCTACCTGCTGGTTACTGGCCCAACGCTCTAACCACTAGGCTACCTGCTGGTTACTGGCCCAACTCTCTAACCACTAGGCTACCTGCTGGTTACTGGCCCAACGCTCTAACCACTAGGCTACCTGCTGGTTACTGGCCCAACTCTCTAACCACTAGGCTACCTGCTGGTTACTGGTCCAACGCTCTAACCACTAGGCTACCTGCTGGTTACTGGCCCAACGGTCTAACCACTAGGCTACCTGCTGGTTACTGGTCCAACGCTCTAACCACTAGGCTAGCTGCCACCCCAGGAGGCCTATTCTTAACAACCCTTGCACATTGCTGAGTTGATAATAATGGCCTTTAACCAGAAATAGCCTTCAGTTCAGTTGCCTTTGAGCTGTTGTGATTGTTGCGTAGTGGGTTTAAGACATGTCTGCAGGGTTCTAAGTGTGTCCTCTGCCTTGACGTGCTGCTCGCTCATTAACTGAAAACCCAAGCAGGTTTGAATCAAGTTGGTGCCAAGTGTCAGTTTGCACCAAACACTCAGACTGCATCCCAGAGCTGCAGGAGACTGAGGGTACGTCCTGAGTGACACCCTATTCCCTAAACCTTAGAGCTGCAGGAAACTGAGAGTATGTCCCAAATAGCACCCTAGTCAAAAGTAGTGCACTTTATAGGGAATAGGGTGCCATTTGGGATGCAAAAAAGGACTCAAGAAGACAGCCCCAGGCATGCTGTTAGAGAAGCTGCCGGTCTCCACACACGCACACGCAGGCTCTTGGCAGAGGTACAGGCCAATTCATAATGAATAATAATAACACACACCTCATTTTCACTTCAGAAGTGTGTTCCCCCTAGCAACCTCCCCCCTCTATCCTCTCTCTCTTTCTTTCTCCCGCTCTCTCTCTCTCTTCGTCTCTCTTCGTCTCTCTCCGTCACTCTCTCTTTCTGTCGCTCTCTGTCTCTTTCACACAATTCAATTCAATGGTTGTCGTGGGAAACATATGTTTACCTTGCCAAAGCAAGTGGACTAGTGTGCAAATACACTGCTCAAACAAAATAAAGGGAACACTAAAATAACACATCCTAGATCTGAATGAATGAAATAATCTTATTAAATACTTTTTTCTTTACATAGTTGAATGTGCTGACAACAAAATCACACAAAAATAATCAATGGAAATTCAATTTATCAACCCATGGAGGTCTGGATTTGGAGTCACACTCAAAATTAAAGTGGAAAACCACACTACAGGCTGATCCAACTTTGATGTAATGTCCTTAAAACAAGTCAAAATGAGGCTCAGTAGTGTGTGTGGCCTCCACGTGCCTGTATGACCTCCCTACAACACCTGGGCATGCTCCTGATGAGGTGGCGGATGGTCTCCTGAGGGATCTCCTCCCAGACCTGGACTAAAGCATCCGCCAACTCCTGGACAGTCTGTGGTGCAACGTGGCGTTGGTGGATGGAGCGAGACATGATGTCCCAGATGTGCTCAATTGGATTCAGGTCTGGGGAACGGGCGGGCCAGTCCATAGCAGCAATGCCTTCCTCTTGTAGGAACTGCTGACACACTCCAGCCACATGAGGTCTAGCATTGTCTTTCATTAGGAGGAACCCAGGGCCAACCGCACCAGCATATGGTCTCACAAGGGGTCTGAGGATCTCATCTCGGTACCTAATGGCAGTCAGGCTACCTCTGGCGAGCACATGGAGGGCTGTGCGACCCCCCCAAAGAAATGCCACCCCACACCATGACTGACCCTCCGCCAAACCGGTCATGCTGGAGGATGTTGCAGGCAGCAGAACGTTCTCCACGGCGTCTCCAGACTGTCACGTCTGTCACATGTGCTAAGTGTGAACCTGCTTTCATCTGTGAAGAGCACAGGGCGCCAGTGGCGAATTTGCCAATCTTGGTGTTCTCTGGCAAATGCCAAACGTCCTGCACGGTGTTGGGCTGTAAGCACAACCACCACCTGTTGACGTTGGGCCCTCATACCACCCTCATGGAGTCTGTTTCTGACCGTTTGAGCAGACACATGCACATTTGTGGCCTGCTGAAGGTCATTTTGCAGGGCTCTGGCAGTGCTCCTCCTGCTCCTCCTTGCACAAAGGCGGAGGTAGCGGTCCTGCTGCTGGGTTGTTGCCCTCCTACGGCCTCCTCCTCGTCTCCTGATGTACTGGCCTGTCTCCTGGTAGTGCCTCCATGCTCTGGACACTACGCTGACAGACACAGCAAACCTTCTTGCCACAGCTCGCATTGATGTGCCATCCTGGATGAGCTGCACTACCTGAGCCACTTGTGTGGGTTGTAGACTCCGTCTCATGCTACCACTAGAGTGAAAGCACCGCCAGCATTCAAAAGTGACCAAAACATCAGCCAGGAAGCATAGGAACTGAGAAGTGGTCTGTGGTCACCACCTGCAGAACCACTCCTTTATTGGGGGTGTCTTGCTAATTGCCTATAATTTCCACCTGTTGTCTATTCCATTTGCACAACAGCATGTGAAATTTATTGTCAATCAGTGTTGCTTCCTAAGTGGACAGTTTGATTTCACAGAAGTGTGATTGACTTGGAGTTACATTGTGTTGTTTAAGTGTTCCCTTTATTTTTTTGAGCAGTATAGTTGAAGCATGAAAGTTAAAATAAACAGATAAACATGGGTTGTATTTACATTGGTGTTTGTTCTTCACTGGTTGACCTTTTCTTGTGGCAACAGGTCACAAATCTTGCTGCTGTGATGGAACACTGGTATTTCACCCAGTAGATATGGGAGTTTATCAAAATTGGATTTGTTTTCAAATTCTTTGTGTGTCTGTGTAATCTGAGGGAAATATGTGTCTCTGATATGGTCATACAGGAGGTTAGGAAGCGCAGCTCAGTTTCCACCTCATTTTGTGTGAAGTGTACACATAGCCTGTCTTCTCTTGAGAGCCAGGTCTGCCTACGGCGGCCTTTCTCAATAGCAAGGCTATGCTCACTGAGTCTGTACATAGTCAAAGCTTTCCTTAAGTTTGGGTCAGTCACAGTGGTCAGGTATTCTGCCCTTCTTGCCTTGTCTCTCAGATCGTTCACATCTTTGTGGAAGTTACCTGTGGTGCTGATGTTTAGGCTGAGGCATATATCGTTTTTTGTGTGCTCTAGGGCAACCGTGACTAGATGGAAATTGTATTTGTGGTCCTGGCAACTAGACCTTTTTTGGAACACCATTATTTTTGTCTTACTGAGATTTACTGTCAGTGCCCAAGTCTGACAGAATCTGTGCAGAAGCTCTAGGTGCTGCTGTAGGCCCTCCTTGGTTGGGGACAGAAACACCAGATCATCAGCAAACAGTAGACATTTGACTTCAGAATCTAGTAGGGTGAGGCCGGGTGCTGCAGACTGTTCAAGTGCCCTCTCCAATTCGTTGAGATATTTGTTGAAGAGGGTGGGGCTCAAGCTGCATCCCTGTCTCACCACCCGGCCCTGAGGAAAGAAAGTTATGTTTTTTGACAATTTTAACCGCACACTTGTTGTTGGTGTATATGGATTTTATATCGTATGTTTTCACCCAACACCACTCCATCAATTTAGATAGCAGACCCTCATGCCAAATTGAGTCAGATTTTAAAAAATCAACAAAGCATTAGAAGACTTAGACTTTGTTTTGGTTTGTTTATTTGTCAATAAGGGTGTGCAGGGTGAATACGTGGTCTGTCTTACGGTAATTTGGTAAAAAGCAAATTTAACATTTGCTCTGGACATTGTTTTCACTGAGGAAATGTAGGAGTCTGCTGTTAGTGATAATGCAGAGGATTTTCCCAAAGTTGCTACTGACGCATATCCCACAGTAGTTATTGGGGTCGAATTTGTCTCCACTTTTGTGGATTGGGGGGGGGGTCAGTCCTTGGTTCTAAGTATTGGGGAAGATGCCAGAGCTAAGGATGATGTTAAAGAGTTTTAGTTTAGCCAATTGGAATTTGTTGTCTGTATATTTGATTATTTCATTGAGGATCCCTTCAACACCACAGGCCTTTTTGGGTTGAAGGGTTTCCATTTTGTCCTGTAGTTCATTCAATGTAATTGAATAGCTGACTCTAATATTTTAAATGAATCATATATATGTTTTTGTTGTCTGTTCTTTGTTAAAGGGCCAAAAAGATTGGAGAAGTGGTTTATCCAGACATCTCCAGCTCTTCATGTTGTTGTTGGTTTAGTGTTTTCCAATTTTCTCAGAAGTGGTTAGATTCTATGGATTCTTCAATTACATTGAGCTGATTTCTGTTCCTTCTTTTTCCGTAGTGTATTTCTGTATTGTTTTAGTGGTTCACCAGAGTGAAGGCCTAGACTCAGGTTTTCTGGTCCTCTATGTTTTTGGTTTGGACAGGTTCCTCAATTCCCTTCCTTAGGTTTTTGCATTCTTCATCAAACCATTTGTCATTGTTGTTCATTTTATCCTATTTAGGGTTTCTACAGGCAAGTTTACACCTTCACTATTACAGTGAAACATTTTGTCAAGGAACTTGTCTAGAAGGGATTGTATTTGTTGTTGCCTAAATGTTTTCTGTTTCTACACTACTTTCTTTCCATCTGTAGTATTTCTTAATGGTATGCAGGCTGTTCAGTTTTAATGCCTCATGATTATTGCATGAACATTGCTCTGTTCAACTAGGCTGTGATTTTGCTGTGATCTGATAGGGGTGTCAGTGGGCTGACAGTGAACGCTCTGACTGTGAACACGTTTAGGTCACCACATACTAGTACATGTCCCTGGGTCTGGAATGATTGATCTCTCTGTTTCTCTCTCTCTCTCTCTGTCTCTCTCATTAGCCTCTCTCTCGCTCTCTCTCTACCACTCTCTTACTCTCTCTCTCTACCTCTCCCTTTCTGTCACTCCCTCTCTCCGTCACTCTCTCCCTGTCTTTCTCTCCCTCCGGTATTTGCACAAGCAAATGGGCCGTGAAACAGGTAACGGGATCAAAGCACATTTGTTTCATTGGGTCGTTGATTGATGGGGGCTTCATGATGTCTCCATTTCCTCAACAAACGTCTGTCTTGTTTCCTTCCGCCATTTAACACTAATACAGACTATCTGTTCCCATTTAACACTAATACAGACTGTCTGTTCCCATTTAACACTAATACAGACTATCTGTTCCCATTTAACACTAATACAGACTATCAGTTCCCATTTAACACTAATACAGACTATCTGTTCCCATTTAACGCTAATACAGACTATCTGTTCCCATTTAACACTAATACAGACTATCTGTTCCCATTTAACACTAATACAGACTATCTGTTCCCATTTAACGCTAATACAGACTATCTGTTCCCATTTAACACTAATACAGACTATCTGTTCCCATTTAACACTAATACAGACTATCTGTTCCCATTTAACACTAATACAGACTATCTCTTCCCATTTAACACTAATACAGACTATCAGTTCCCATTTAACACTAATACAGACTATCAGTTCCCATTTAACACTAATACAGACTATCTGTTCCCATTTAACGCTAATACAGACTATCTGTTCCCATTTAACACTAATACAGACTATCTGTTCCCATTTAACGCTAATACAGACTATCTGTTCCCATTTAACACTAATACAGACTATCTGTTCCCATTTAACACTAATACAGACTATCTGTTCCCATTTAACACTAATACAGACTATCAGTTCTAGAAAGGTGAGAAAAAGGAGGTTCATGTCTCTTTTTGTTTCACTTCAGTGATTGTTGATGAGTTCTTTCATCTTGGTGTGTGTCCCAAATGGCACCCTACCATACATATTCCCTCCGGGCCCTGGTCAAAAGTAGTACACTATGTAGGGAATAGGGTGCCATAGGGTCCTGGTCTAAAGTAGTGCACTGTGTAGGGAATAGGGTGCCATTTGGGATGTACTGTTCCCTTGGTATGTGTCACTCCAAGGCTCAGCAGCTTCTTCCTGCCAACACAAGAGGGCGCCAGACAGCCACAAGTCCAATATCTTCCGTTGTATCTTTCCAGCTGCTCCTTTCCTTGCCCTCTGTGTTTTTCACACTCCCGACACAAACACACTTATTTTTTTCTAAACGCAGCAGAGGATAACTGAAAATGTGACAACAACGTGTTCTGATATGGCAGCAGGCAGCGCCTCATGTCGACTTAAAGGTGTTTTTTTTTTTTTCATTTCATCATCGTTGTTGTGGGTTTAACAACGAAAATCAAGCAAGTACCCCACTCAACATGTGTCTCCCAAATGTCACCATATTCCCTACATAGTGCACTATTAAGTCTACGAGACCTGGTCAAAAGTAGTACACAACATAGGAATAGTGTGCCCTTTGTGACTCAAAGCAACATCACTCCACCACCACCTTTTCATTAGCTAAATCCATCCAACTGGACAGTCAGGTCAGAGATCCAGGGGGCTGTTGGGTCTCGTCTGGCGTTCACACCTCCTTGCACAGCCATAAAGGGCCACAGGGTGCTGCCAATGGGGCCACAGCCATAAAGGGCCACGGGGTGCTGCCAATGGGGCCACAGCCATAAAGGGCCACAGGGTGCTGCCAATGGGGCCACAGCCATAAAGGGCCACGGGGTGCTGCCAATGGGGCCACAGCCATAAAGGGCCACGGGGTGCTGCCAATGGGGCCACAGCCATAAAGGGCCACAGGGTGCTGCCAATGGGGCCACAGCCATAAAGGGCCACGGGGTGCTGCCAATGGGGCCACAGCCATAAAGGGCCACGGGGTGCTGCCAATGGGGCCACAGCCATAAAGGGCCACGGGGTGCTGCCAATTGGGCCACAGCCATAAAGGGCCACGGGGTGCTGCCGAGTGTTTGTCGCCAAAGTGTTGATTGTGTGTGTGTGTGTGTGTGTAAGGAATGGTTTCCCCCACAACAAGACAGCGGTTTAGATTAAGGGCCATTTTGACTACTGCCCTGGGTCACACCACAGAGGATAGCCAGGATAGTTTGGGTTGCTGTGCCAACGGGATAGGCCCGACCTGTTGTCCTGGCAGCGGTAAACTTGTGTACACGTGCAGGAGGGGAGGACAGGGAGGGAGAGGAGGGGGAGGAGGAAGGTAAGGAGGAAAGACGAGGTGGCCACTCGCTGTCACGTGTCAGAGAAATGGGGGCTTGTGGTTTTCACCAGGACGTGGATACACACACACACACACACACACACACACACACACGGCCTATACACAGACACACAGCTTTCTGCAGAGATATATGACATGTTCCTACTACTCTCTCTCTCACACACACACACACACAGAAGCACAGCCTAGCCCAATGAAGCAGCACCTCACATGGCTGATCCAGGTGAGAGGCGGTGTGTGTGTGTGTGTGTGTGTGTGTGTTCTCACACAATAGCCTGAGAGGGTGTAGTGTAGATTGTGTGTGTTGATCAGGGCAGGGTGAGTCAGTGTGACGGTGATGATGACTTAAGCCTTCTACACTATCTCCAGCTAGCCATGGAATTACTCATAGGATGGCAACCTATTCCCTACATAGTGCACTACTTTTAAAGTCATGCAAAATGGCACCCTATTCCATTTCCAAAGTAGTACACTGTATAGGGAATAGGGTCCCCTTTAGGACGCACCCAGAGCCACCCTCACAGCAGTGGAGACAGACGAGACCCTGAGAGAAGTTGTAGTTTTGAGACATGGAAGTTAAGTATGATGTTCACTAGTTGTCGTAGTAAAAGGCTGATTTTCTGGATTGACAACGGACACATCTGTTTGTCCATAAGCCCAGCTAACAGAGTTAACCAGGAACACAGTGGAAGATACATTTACCTCAAATGGCCACGGTTCTTGAATTTGCCAAAAGTCCTTCAGCCCAGAGCCTGTCGACCAATCATTTCTTTACCCTCCACATAACACAACGGTTTTCTCAACCAATGGTCTAGGTGCTTTTGGTCGTACGCGCTCAAGTGGCTATTGCACAGTCTTCTAATAAAGGTGACTAAATGTACAGATGGCTAACAGGCTGGAGGAAAAGCTACATGAAATCACAAACACACCGCGGGTCTCTGGGGAACTAAACAGGCCGATACAGAACATCCCAAATGGAGTCCTATTCCCTATATAGTGCACTACTTTTGACCGGGACCTAAAGGGAATAGGGTGCTATTTGAGACTCTGACATAGACTATACATGGTAAAGGAAAAGGGACATTGTCTAAGACTTAGTGGGGGTACGGTACGCTCCGACGGCAGAATAACATAAACCTGGGGGAAATCAGGTTTGGAATGGATGGGATCCACCTTAAAGCTGCTTCAGAATGAAGGAGAGGGTCAGATCTAGAGGTCTGCAGGAAGAAGGAAACAATATGGTGTCTCTCATGTGGCCTGGAAAGGGACAGACTGTCAGGTTATGGTGATTTACAAACAATGGATTCCTAAAAGATTTGTGTACGCAATAGCATGCATCTAATTTTGGGTTTAGCTCAATTCTGATTACTTGTTCAAAGTTGTTAGAATATGTTCCAGATTTGTCACAATATATTATAATTATTATAAATTACACCTTTATTTATGGGAACGAGGGAGTCCTCATTCCTATAGTGCAGCACAACATTACAAAGTACATAATAAGGAATTACTGACACAATTTGACCAATCAAAGGCTCATTATGAAATATTCTGACAAGCCAGGACAGGACTTGACAAGACAGGGCAGGACCTGAGAAGACAGGACCTGACAAGACAGGACTTGACCTAGCAAAGAACTGCACCACTACCATTGTCTGGAGAAGTTTTCTCTCTGCTAACAGTGTGTGAGTGTGAGGTGTAGTAGGATGGACGCAGGCCATGGCATTGCTTGGAGTGCTGAAGCTTTGTGCCCGCTGAGGAGGGTTATTGGACGTGTGTGTGTTTACACATGGCTGGGCACTTGGACCTTCCGTCAGATGGAGGGCCGCCAGGTGTGTGTCTGTGTGTGTCGCTCTGTAGGGTGGACACGTTTCAGACCTCTGCAGCTTCTCAGGCTGAGAGGTGAAAGGGCTAAAAGAGGTACCTGGTCCGTCTCAGGCTGAGAGGTGAAAGGGCTAAAAGAGGTACCTGGTCCGTCTCAGGCTGAGAGGTGAAAGGGCTAAAAGAGGTACCTGGTCCGTCTCAGGCTGAGAGGTGAAAGGGCTAAAAGAGGTACCTGGTCCGTCTCAGGCTGAGAGGTGAAAGGGCTAAAAGAGGTACCTGGTCCGTCTCAGGTAGAGAGCTCAGAAGCTATAGTAGCTAGTGGGGTCCTGTATGGCTCAATTGGTAGAACATGGTGCTTGCAACACCAGTAATGTTGGTTTGATTCCCGCTGGGGCCAACCATACCAAAAAACTCCGCATGCATAACTGTAAGTCGCTTTACATAAAAACGTATGCTAAATGACATATTATTATATTATATTAGCGATACATAGGCAGGAATGGAAATTGATAATATACACTCATTCCCATGACCATGAAAGAGCGAAGTCTGTTAGCTTTTTCACTTTGCATTCTGACATTATGCTACTTGTTTAACAGCAACCAGGAACAGATTAGGTTAGATTAGTTTCTGCTGAAACGTTTCTTTCTACTTTAGAATCGACCTACGTTTCCTGGGTTACTTGAGGCCTAGGAGAGAGGTCAGGTAGATTCCTCAGTGAGCACCTTTCTGTTAGCCTGCTTCAACATGTCGTGTTGTTTTGCAGAGTCTGAACCATGACTTTAAGGTTCAGTCACTAATAACAGTAGACATGTTACTCAGACGGGTTTGTCGTCTCATGACGCCATTGTTGGACCCAAGCCAAGGCAACCGCCGGTCCATGACAATAACTTAACATCTTATACTCCTACCTGGTAAAGATCCTTAGTAATGTGAACTTATTCCTCTACCTGGTAAAGGTCCTTAGTAATGTGAACTTATTCCTCTACCTGGTAAAGATCCTTAGTAATGTCAAATGCTAGAAATAGGCTGTCCACAATGAGGAGTAGGCTGTCCACAATGAGGAGTAGGCTGTCCACAATGAGAGGAGTAGGCTGTCCACAATGAGAGGAGTAGGCTGTCCACAATGAGAGGAGTAGGCTGTCCACAATGAGGAGTAGGCTGTCCACAATGAGAGGAGTAGGCTGTCCACAATGAGGAGTAGGCTGTCCACAATGAGAGGAGTAGGCTGTCCACAATGAGAGGAGTAGGCTGTCCACAATGAGAGGAGTAGGCTGTCCACAATGAGGAGTAGGCTGTCCACAATGAGAGGAGTAGGCTGTCCACAATGAGAGGAGTAGGCTGTCCACAATGAGAAGAGTAGGCTGTCCACAATGAGAGGAGTAGGCTGTCCACAATGAGAAGAGTAGGCTGTCCACAATGAGAGGAGTAGGCTGTCCACAATGAGAAGAGTAGGCTGTCCACAATGAGAAGAGTAGGCTGCTGTGGGAGATAATGTAATATAAATAGGTATAGTTGCTATGCTGAAGTAGCCAGGACATAAGTACATTGGCCATAGGAAGAGAACATGAAACCTAGTGCCATTGCTATTCTGAAAAGGGTAACATGCCAAAGTATACCTTGAGCAGACCAACTGAGCAGAAATAGCCAAGGCCATGAGTACCTATACAACAGCTGACATTCCAATATCAGAACGACATAGGAAGGAGGACGGTGGCAAAAAGACCTACAGCGGCTGAAACCTGAACATGCAATGTATGCATTTCTTTTTGTGTAACATGAGGGGGTCCTGCCACCATTATAACCTAAAAAGGAATCACAGATGGGCGTTATTGGGCGTGAACAAGCAAGAACTGATATGGAGAGATAATGGTGAAGAAACGGCCCAGGGAAGCTATTTTCATATAGAGGGAGGGGACTCTATACGTTATGCAAAGACACAATCCTATAAAGGCAGGACTCTGTAATATGAGAATTTAGTCTTTTCCATGGAAGGGCTCGGCTCTGTTGCGTGTGGAATAGGGTCCTTCCATGGAGGGGATCAGCTCTGTTGCGTGTGGAATAGGGTCCTTCCATGGAGGGGATCAGCTCTGTTGCGTGTGGAATAGGGTCCTTCCATGGAGGGGTTCAGCTCTTGCGTGTGGAATAGGGTCCTTCCATGGAGGGGATCAGCTCTGTTGCGTGTGGAATAGGGTCCTTCCATGGAGGGGATCAGCTTTGCTACTCTGTATTAAAGTCTATATTGAATTCAACGTTTCTTGTAAGAGTGTTATATTTTTGAGGCAATGTTCCACGACACTGTCCACAATGAGGACTAGGCTGTCCACAATGAGGACTAGGCTTTAGAATTGGTTGTCTGCCTGTCTCTGTCATGTTTAACCTCCATGGCCTGAATCCCTCAACCTCAAAAGCCAAGGGTTTTAAAGGGATAGTTTGAGCCTGTTTTCTAGCTAGCATGCTAGTTGTTCCTGTAGTCTTTCAGTCATTGTGCTAACTCTAGTTAGCAATGGCTCCAGAAAATAACCTAAACTTTGCTCAAACTGCACACAGAGACATACAAATGGTATCCATGAGTTAATCTGACTCTGGGTAAGTACAAACAAGGGCTTGATTGCCAAAATATCGACCTATCCCTTTAAAATGATTGGGGCGTAACTGAGGCCGAAGTGCTACTGAGGTCCGTCCACATGATGTGTCAGTCTCTAGAATGGAGGGTCCATGTGGACGGGACCTCAGACCCTCCATTCTTATTTTTGTTGTTTGTATTTTTTTTATTTTTTTTTATTTTGTGGTTTCCAATTGGTAGTTACAGTCTTGTCTCATCGCTGCAACTCCCATACCGACTCGGGAGAGGCGAAGGTCAAGAGCCGAGTGTCCTCCGAAACACAACCCAGCCAAGCCGCACTGCTTCTTGACCCAATTCTCGCTTACCCGGAAGCCAGCCTTGTACACCTGGTAACTAGTGTCAGGCGTGCATAGCGCCCGGCCTGCCACAGGAGTCACTAGAGTGCGATGGGACAAGAACATCCCTTCCGGCCAAACCCTCCCTAACCTGGACGACGCTGGACCAAACCCTCCCCTAACCTGGACGACGCTGGGCCAAACCCTCCCCTAACCTGGACGACGCTGGGCCAAACCCTCCCCTAACCTGGACGACGCTGGACCAAACCCTCCCCTAACCTGGACGACGCTGGACCAAACCCTCCCCTAACCTGGACGACGCTGGACCAATCCCTCCCCTAACCTGGACGACGCTGGACCAAACCCTCCCCTAACCTGGACGACGCTGGACCAAACCCTCCCCTAACCTGGACGACGCTGGACCAATCCCTCCCCTAACCTGGACGACGCTGGACCAAACCCTCCCCTAACCTGGACGACGCTGGGCCAAACCCTCCCCTAACCTGGACGACACTGGACCAAACCCTCCCCTAACCTGGACGACGCTGGGCCAAACCCTCCCTAACCAGGACGACGCTGGACCAAACCCTCCCCTAACCAGGACGACGCTGGACCAAACCCTCCCCTAACCAGGACGACGCTGGACCAAACCCTCCCCTAACCTGGACGACGCTGGACCAAACCCTCCCCTAACCTGGACGACGCTGGACCAAACCCTCCCCTAACCAGGACGACGCTGGACCAAACCCTCCCCTAACCAGGACGACGCTGGGCCAAACCCTCCCCTAACCAGGACGACGCTGGACCAAACCCTCCCCTAACCAGGACGACGCTGGACCAAACCCTCCCCTAACCAGGACGACGCTGGACCAAACCCTCCCCTAACCCGGACGACGCTGGACCAAACCCTCCCCTAACCTGGACGACGCTGGGCCAAACCCTCCCCTAACCTGGACGACGCTGGACCAAACCCTCCCCCTAACCAAGGACGACGCTGGACCAAACCCTCCCCTAACCAGGACGACGCTGGACCAAACCCTCCCCTAACCAGGACGACGCTGGACCAAACCTCCCTAACCAGGACGACGCTGGACCAAACCCTCCCCTAACCAGGACGACGCTGGGCCAAACCCTCCCCTAACCAGGACGACGCTGGACCAAACCCTCCCCTAACCAGGACGACGCTGGGCCAATTGTGTGCCACCTCATGCGTCTCCCGGTCGCAGCCGGCTGCGACAGAGCCTGGACTCAAACCAGGATCTCTAGTTGGCACAGAGCCCTGGACTCGAACCAGGATCTCTAGTGCACAGAGCCTGGAACTCAAACCAGGATCTCTAGTGGCACAGAGAGCCTGGACTCAAACCAGGATCTCTAGTGGCACAGAGCCTGGACTCAAACCAGGATCTCTAGTGCACAGAGCTGGACTCGAACCAGGATCTCTAGTGGCACAGAGCCTGGACTCAAACCAGGATCTCTAGTGGCACAGAGTCAGTCACTAGAACGGAGGGTCTGAGGTCCGTTCTGATGATGTGTCAGTCACTAGAATGTGAGGGTCTGAGTCCGTTCTGATGATGTCAGTCACTGGAACGGAGGGTCTGAGTCCGTTCTGATGATTGTCAGTCACTAGAACGAGGTCTGAGGTCCGTTTGTTTGCATGTTGTCAGTCATAGAACGGAGGGTCTGAGGTCCGTTCTGTTGATGTGTCAGTCACTAGAACGGAGGGTCTGAGGTCCGTCCACATGATGTGTCAGTCACCAGAACGGAGGGTCTGAGGTCCGTTCTGATGATGTCAGTCACTAGAACGGAGGGTCAAAACCACTGCCGTCGCATCGCCATGGCTACAGTGTCACAGACACACACATAAAAACACACAGTGACGCTGTCTGGGCAGTGACAGGCGGACAGACGGGACATTACCGTGGTAATAAGGCAGCTGGGATCTGGCAACACTGATCCTGACCTTTCTGTCCCACAGGGTCTCTCTGTACCACACACACAAGTAAACACACACACACACACACACCAATCAAAGAACACATTGAGAAACCTTTAACTGGTGTGCGTTTGTTTGTGTCAACGGGGCCACAAAGAAAAGCCTTAACCGTGTGTGTGTGTGTGTGTGTGTGTGTGTGTGTGTGTGTTGTGTGTGTGTGTGTGTGTGTGTGTGTGTGTGTGTGTGTGAGAGAGAGAGGTTGGACGGTTGAGGGGCGAACAACAGGGCAGCAGTAAATCCAAGAACAGAAACAAAGACACGGTCTTTGTGACACATCACCTTTAATCCCTGACAGAGGACACAGAGGGACATCTCTGGGAGTGTGTGAGTCCTTCTTAATCTCTGTATCCGCCAGCACTGTTGATGTTTTGGAAATACTTCTCCTTCACAGTGCCGATGACCAAAGCTTTGGGATCTCTCTCCTCTTCTCTCTTCTCCTCTCCTCTCTTTCTCCTCTCTTCTCTCTTCTCCTCTCTTTCTCTCCTCTCTTCTTCTATCCTCCTTACTCCCTCCATTACCTCCTCTAATGACGTTTGCTGATGTGCTTAGGGAAACCTGAGAGTCAGTGTGCACACAACAGATACCCGGAGAATGGTTGGGCTCATCTGATGCTGAAGTGAACCTTGATCTCTCTGTGTGTGGTGTGTGTTGTGTGTGTGTGTGTGTGTGTGTGTGTGTGTGTGTGTGTGTGCGTGTGTGCGTGCGTGCGTGCGTGCTTGCGTGCGTGCGTGCGTGAAGAACACATTGTGTGTTTAGTTTTATTTGCTGTGATTGATTGAAATGTGACCTAAGATTAGACAGACCCTCAGAAACAGGATGTAGATAGACTATGTTATATAGGCCCAGCTGTTTAGCTCAAATAACCCCAGAAGTTCAAAGAACCAAATACTTTGAAATTGAGCATTGTTATACTGGAAGGATAGGAGTACTGATATAGGATCAGGTCCCACCCGTCCATATTTCATATTCAATATGATCTGAAAGGCTGAACTGATCTGAGATCAGCTCTTCTACTCTGAGACACTTTATGAGTACGGGCCCTGAGCGGTGTTGAGAAACCCAAGTGTAGAGTATGCCTCACTATTGTACTATGCTGCATCTCAAATTGTACCCCTATTCCCTACGTAGTGCACTACTTTTGACCAGGGCACATGGGGCTCTGAACTAGTGAATAGGGAGCCATTTGGGAACACGCCTGGTTTATTGTAATACGTGAAGTGCACTGGAGGCCTCAGGGTCAAACAGAACCACTCTACACATTCTCTCTCTCTCTGTCTCTCGTCCTCCTTTTCACTTCCTCTTGTCTGAACTCCTCACCTCCTCACCTCCTCATGCCCTCCCTCCATTCCTGTCACCGTGACAACAATCACACCAGATTCCTCTGCCTCGATCTTTTCTACAGTTTTCTTTCTTTCGTTCGCTCTCTGACACACACACGCACACGCACACGCACACACACACACACACGCACACACACACACACACACACACACACACACACACTCAAACCTCACCCTGCGGCCGTGTCACTCATTTGCTGAAGCATAATTTTCTCTCTGACATGTCCTGTATGTAAACACACACATCTCCTCACCTGAACAGTATTACCTTTTAGCTGGTTCTGCTTGTCTGTCAATTCTATTCTTCTACCATTGACGGTTGAATTGTCTCCCGGGGACGTGTGTGTGTGTGTGTGTGTGTGTGTGTGTTGTGTGTGTGTGTGTGTGGGGTGTGTGTGTGTGTGTGTGTGTGTGTGGTTTCACCAATGTGCTTGGCGCCACTCTGTCCCCCCCACACCCTCTCGCTTCTAATGGGACAATTGAGGACACAAGTATAGTGTGTGTGTGTGTGTGGGGGGGTGTGTGTGGGGGTGTGGGGGGGTGGGTGTGGGGGGTGTGTGTGTGGGTTGTGTGTGGGTGTGTGTGTGGGGGTGTGTGTGTGTGGGTGTGTGTGGGGGTGTGTGGGTGTGTGTGGGTGTGTGTGTGTGTGTGGGGGTGTGTGTGTGTGGGTGTGTGTGGGGGTGTGTTGGGGGTGGTGTGGGTTGGGGTGTGTTGGTGTTTGTGGTT